>NW_017176762.1:68254-69773 GCF_001652005.2 Ceratina calcarata | reverse complement strand
AATACAATACATGCAAAAAATAACAAAATTCTTGTATTATTCGTAAAAGATAAATACAGAACATTTATACGTCACGTATTTCTTAAAACAATTTCGGGGACAGACTACAAAAATTTAGAACCGTTCCCAGGAATGTAAAACGGATGGTCACCGTGTGTATAACAAAATGAATACATATCCCACATCTGTGTTTCACTGCAAGCATTTTAATTCTTGAAAAGGAATTTCAGTCTCTAGCGAGAAGCAATTAAACTCGGAAAATTCACTATTTTTTCAGTGATATACGCGCGCGTGGATCGGGGGTGTAATTATGAGTTGAAAACGGTCCCTCGGGCTCCGCTTTTGAGCCACGCGGCTCCGCGATAATTAATCAATTCGAACTTCACGCCACTCGTTACGACCGGATTAAAACGCATCGCAAACTATCCATCGGTCTCTGCAAACTACACGGTTCGCTGTACCTATACTATAGTTTAATCCGACGCACCCTTTGAATGCTTCACCCGGTAGCTGTAAACTATTTACCAAGCGGAACAAGTTACAAGATTTCAATTACTCTCAAACACGATTCTAACGCAAAATTAACTGAGAGTTCCGACCCTGTCAGGGTACGTTAAAACGCTGTTGCTAAATCGACACTGCCGTGTAAAATCGTGATAAGGTTAAAAATCTTCTTTGCAAAAATAAAAATAATCCAATATCTACATTTTTCCTACGTCTAACATACGTCCTTATTTTAATTACGTTAGAAAATGAAATGCAAATGTCAATTTAAAGTTGTATGAACCCTTACATAAAAACGATGACAAAGCATTCAGATTTTAATAGTTACTAGATATTACATTAATAAAACGTTGTACGACATTTTAGAAATTTTGCAAACCTATTAAAAAATTTATCACATCTTGTATTTTTATGTCGAACGACAGAATTTTGATTACAGTTTTTTATCATGTATTTATTTTTTAAACTTTTAGCACAAATCTTACGGCTCATACCTTAAGACAATATTAATTCACGGCTGAACTCGAATATAAAATAGAGAACCGGTGTTTTATTTTACATAGCGTGCGAGGGGACGTACCTAGAGCTAACACGTGACGTCGCGAGGCAAACAAAAGCTCGGTCGACACCTCGTCCTCGTCTTCAGAATCCCGCGACGACTGTTTGATGAAAGGTCTCTCGAGGTGTTTTACAACTTTCTTTAAAGTATAGGAGCAGACGGTAGCCCCGGGGCGGTGGTCTCGTACGCGATTAACAGCGTTCCTCTGCGAGAAAAGAAAGAGCAGGATTGCCGTAGCAGTGATGAAACTAACAAGAAAAGCTCTCTCCGCCACGTCCCCGTAAATGAGGTACGTTTTAAGCCGGGCCGTTAGCTTCCGCGGATCGCCTTCCTACCCGGACGGCATTCTGCATCCGCCGGCGACTGAATGTATTATGCAACGGATATTATTTAGGCCGGCTAAGCTTCGGCATATTGAAATGCAAACGTGAATTATTATTATTATTATTATTATTA
>NW_017176762.1:63203-67730 GCF_001652005.2 Ceratina calcarata | reverse complement strand
CATTTATACGTCACGTATTTCTTAAAACAATTTCGGGGACAGACTACAAAAATTTAGAACCGTTCCCAGGAATGTAAAACGGATGGTCACCGTGTGTATAACAAAATGAATACATATCCCACATCTGTGTTTCACTGCAAGCATTTTAATTCTTGAAAAGGAATTTCAGTCTCTAGCGAGAAGCAATTAAACTCGGAAAATTCACTATTTTTTCAGTGATATACGCGCGCGTGGATCGGGGGTGTAATTATGAGTTGAAAACGGTCCCTCGGGCTCCGCTTTTGAGCCACGCGGCTCCGCGATAATTAATCAATTCGAACTTCACGCCACTCGTTACGACCGGATTAAAACGCATCGCAAACTATCCATCGGTCTCTGCAAACTACACGGTTCGCTGTACCTATACTATAGTTTAATCCGACGCACCCTTTGAATGCTTCACCCGGTAGCTGTAAACTATTTACCAAGCGGAACAAGTTACAAGATTTCAATTACTCTCAAACACGATTCTAACGCAAAATTAACTGAGAGTTCCGACCCTGTCAGGGTACGTTAAAACGCTGTTGCTAAATCGACACTGCCGTGTAAAATCGTGATAAGGTTAAAAATCTTCTTTGCAAAAATAAAAATAATCCAATATCTACATTTTTCCTACGTCTAACATACGTCCTTATTTTAATTACGTTAGAAAATGAAATGCAAATGTCAATTTAAAGTTGTATGAACCCTTACATAAAAACGATGACAAAGCATTCAGATTTTAATAGTTACTAGATATTACATTAATAAAACGTTGTACGACATTTTAGAAATTTTGCAAACCTATTAAAAAATTTATCACATCTTGTATTTTTATGTCGAACGACAGAATTTTGATTACAGTTTTTTATCATGTATTTATTTTTTAAACTTTTAGCACAAATCTTACGGCTCATACCTTAAGACAATATTAATTCACGGCTGAACTCGAATATAAAATAGAGAACCGGTGTTTTATTTTACATAGCGTGCGAGGGGACGTACCTAGAGCTAACACGTGACGTCGCGAGGCAAACAAAAGCTCGGTCGACACCTCGTCCTCGTCTTCAGAATCCCGCGACGACTGTTTGATGAAAGGTCTCTCGAGGTGTTTTACAACTTTCTTTAAAGTATAGGAGCAGACGGTAGCCCCGGGGCGGTGGTCTCGTACGCGATTAACAGCGTTCCTCTGCGAGAAAAGAAAGAGCAGGATTGCCGTAGCAGTGATGAAACTAACAAGAAAAGCTCTCTCCGCCACGTCCCCGTAAATGAGGTACGTTTTAAGCCGGGCCGTTAGCTTCCGCGGATCGCCTTCCTACCCGGACGGCATTCTGCATCCGCCGGCGACTGAATGTATTATGCAACGGATATTATTTAGGCCGGCTAAGCTTCGGCATATTGAAATGCAAACGTGAATTATTATTATTATTATTATTATTATTATTATTATTGTTCGCGGACGTGAATAATTGTACCGATAAAAGTACAATACGTTGAGACGATTATGCAGGAACATTTTTCTTCCGTACATTTTTCCCACTGGAACGACCCACTGGCTCGAATACAATTTGCCTTTTCTACCTTACACGTATTTTCAGGCAGGTACGCCGCGGCAATCGTATCGGAGACGCGGTTCAGACGTTTCCCTCGCGAATGGCACCGCGCCAACGAGAGAGAAGCGGTCCTTTCTGGCGTGTCTCCTTTTCTCTCACCGCGCGTGTTTATCGAGAGAGAATTATGGTAACGTCGACTGTGCCGAAGGAGACCCGGTCCCGCCTTTTGCGACGCGACGCGAACCGCGGAAAGATTATTTTCAGATGCCGCGATCTGAATCGGGCCTCTCCGCTTTTCCATTCCGCGATGCTTTTCGACTGCTCCGGGAAAACGTTCATGGCTGGAATGTTATTGTGAGCTCCGCTTTCAGATACGCGGTATTTTCCCAGAGAATTGTGTAGACCGTGTTTTGGTTTAATTCTCTTCCCTCGCTTTCGAGGGAATTTACTGCTGCGTTATAATTCTACGTGCTCTTAATCTATCTATTAGAATGAATTAGAATACAAGGACTATCAGAGGAGACATTAATTAAAGTTATGTATATTTTGAATACATTATAACTAGACTGCAGATTTATGCATTCGTTGGAAAATATTTAAAATTATTTAGAATATCAAGAGAGGGATGCATGGTTCAATATGCAAATAATAATAAATATTTATTTATACTTTTTAATTCATTTATATCATTCGCGAAATTCGATGCAAGGGAAATTCCGGGCACATGCAAGTTTATGATGTAAATAGGAAATATTTTATTTTTCATAAAAATCTGCAATCTATGAGGAATTAATTTAAAAGAAAGAAGCTTTCGATATTTTCTCACAATCATCGAGCTTAGGAAAAGTTTTAATATATTTTCAAATGAGCACATATGGCGCGGCCGAGGAAATAACATTTATGAAAGTATTCCAAGTACGAACATTCGCATAATGCAAGGCGAACAAACTTCTCGTGTCTCTCCGGCAAAGTTATTTTTCAAACTTACCAGACGTAAGCGAGGCTCGTGGTTCCGATAAATCTCCATTCTTGCGGCGAAAATTTGAGGAAGTTAGCCCCGAGTTCGTTGAAATCCTGAAAGTCGAGTCGTTGTGAAAAGCACATATATGTATACTTCCACCCATAAGTTAATAATGAGCGCAGTTGAATACGATTTCTAATTATATTCCTGATTTAAACTGAACTAAGTAGCTCGAAGTTTAAGTTCTGTTCCGGATGTAATTATATTCCAATTTTATCTCGAAGGCTTTTCACCAATGCTCTAGCATTGTTGTTACTTCCAGAATTGTTATAAAAGATTAGCAATTTTGTTAGTGAATAATTAAACTAAACTGGAAGTGTTTGTGTGTCCTGTGTCTCTCTCAGTCAGCCAGTTTAAATCATCTCTCGCATATTTCCGTTCTGCAATTTTGCTTTGAAGACTTCAAGACTTTGTATGGCAATTTACGAACAGAAGTGTGTACACATAACAGGTTCTCGCGCGAGGTCTGCCACGGTTTCCTTGCAAATACGACATATCCGGCGTTCAGTTTATTTAGTCGCGAGTCTTGGATTATTTCGGGAAACCCGGTGTCTGTTTAGCAAACACCGCCGGCCAGAACCGTTCTCTCGCGCACTTTCCCAACCTCCTGCAGAGTTTTCTGAAGGTAAAAAATTTTTCTAAAGCCGCAACACTTTGTGTTAGGGATCTGGGTCGTTAGTTTGTTTCGGCGAAATCGTCGCGCGAAATTCCGAAGAAGAAGCGAGAGCTCCCCGAACGGCGTGTTCAGTTCAAGTAGCAGACAGCGTCGGGCTTCGGTTATTTAAAGAAAAGCGGAACCGTAAATCGCTACGCTTTCCGTAGACGCGAACGTCGTCGGTGCAGAGACGCGTTCTACTTTTTGCACGGCCGCTGCTGATTTTTATGAGCTGCTCCGTACCTCGCTCGGCATCGAACGTGTATTGATCAGCACGTAAATCGGCAACCTTGATTCCTAATATCTGGGAGAGCGGACCACTTGACACCAATCTCTCTCCTGTCCCCTCTCGCACCCTGTTTCTCATCCTATTTTTCACTTATTCCCATCTTGCGGCCGTTCGCCTGCGTTCTAATTTCATCTACTCGACTGATATTTCACATCCTACGAATATCGGGATTTAAAACCCATTAGTTAAAGTAACATCGTTTACGCAATGGACAGACGATATTAGGCATGGCATGGCAATAATACGTCAAATCATAAAAGATAATAAAGTCACTTTGTTTTATTAATTTATTTTAATTTAATTAAATCGAGTAATTTTACACACTTTTACAGTACTCGTCAATATTTCCGTTTATATTTCGGTGATTTATTGAACGTTCTCAGTCATGACTCAAGTGCAATGTCTTTCTCCAGCAATTCTTAACAGAGGAGTGTATCAAGTTGCAATATTTTGTTCGACGAGGTGATCGTGGCTCGTAAATCGGGCGACAGCTGCGACGATACACTCGTTGGTCGAGTGAATCTCCCGGATCCCCGGATATATTTTTAAGTTTATCGCGGTCCACGATGGACCGTGCTGCTGGAACGGGACAAAAACGGTGGGAGTAATTCAGATATTAATACACGAGCGGTCTGCGACTGGACTGGTGACTGGACAGAGCAAGCATGTATATGTATAACGTAGCGCTGTTTCTTTCTCGGAAATTCGTGTGACGTGTCACGGCGAATAAATATCAATTGACACGCATGGTCCACGGTGGAACGATTCTCTTTCCCACACAAATTTCGCCTCGCGACTATTTTCAAAATTCATAAATTAAGGATGTATTGGCTATATAGTCAATACCAAAAATTTATGTACCTTAGAAAAACAGATTTCCAATCATTAAAAATAGTGCACTTTTCTTTTAATTTCGATATTTAATGAGTTACATATGATTATATGGCATTTTATTGATGTTGACAAAATCCGACCATCCCAGCGTCGAAAC
>NW_017176762.1:60771-61815 GCF_001652005.2 Ceratina calcarata | reverse complement strand
ATACAAAAGTTTACAATTAGACCTAATTAATACTTAAACCAGGTTAAATTCCTGTGTTTTATTATTTACGAAGTATTGCGTTATAATAATATGAAAAAAGTAGTCGCAATACCTTTGAGTTATAAGAATTCTCTTTGTAAGAACTCGGTTACTTTGCCATTGTATTCATTCCTTCTATATTTATGCCCTTTACAATCTTACTAATTATCGCAATCTTCATTCTATCATCAAGCATACTTTTCATCTTACAACCTATAGTGAATGCGTTCTAATTACAAAATTTATAAAAAGTCTTGAGAGACGTATTTTAGTAAAACTAGGGTGAAAGAACAGACATAATGCGGCCGGTCCGATTTAGGGGGTTCTTCCGACGAAAGAGAAACAGGAAACGTCGGCGAGTGTTGGAATTTATAGAACGCGCGTAGTTGACTATCGACGGCTGATGAAGATTTAAACGTGTTCGGGAACTCGCGTGCTCCGATCGTTCACGGTTTATTATTTAGCGAGAAATTTCTCGTGCTTGCGTAAGACGGACGAGAGAACGACGCTAGCCGAGGCAGAGCGCAAAGCGAGAACGGAGCTAGGCGCGCCGCGGGTACGCAACACCCAAGCGCTAACAATTATTTTATTATTGGCCCAATTACGCCGTTATTGTTTTCACACACGCGCGACGTTCAAACCGTCGTTTAAAGCGGTTTGCGGCGGCTTCCACAATCGTCAGGGTGATTCAACCGGCTGGATTTTACGCCACTCCCGCCGTCGCAGCTTCTTCAGTCGCTCATTGTCGCGGTCAGATGTTCCAGTAAAATTTCCACTATGCATTCTTCAACGAACGATATTCCCGGATAAACTATTTATCAAACGTTACTCAAATAATTTTGAGATTTCGATCAGCGGATGAAATCAGAAAAATTCGTCATAATTAGGTAAACCTGAAGATTGAAAGGTGTGTCAAAACAGATGAGAGATGTCATGAAACATTGATTTTAATTGAAGACTTCACAATTTTGCGCTACAACATAACTTACAGTTGCATTCGCCAAT
>NW_017176762.1:59277-60030 GCF_001652005.2 Ceratina calcarata | reverse complement strand
TGCATAAACTTTTAGGATTGACTGTATAGCCAATACATCCTTAAGTACCTTTCGTTTCTGTTGTGGCTCGTAGATTTCGCGCTTAGCGCGCTGTGCGCTACTTGTGCATACAGAGTGAAGCACCATTCTGAATTATTATTAGACTGCGGGTTTTTATGAAAAATGTATAAATTAATTATTTTAACAATCATTATAGGAAAAGTCGAAAATTTAATTTAGGGAAAACGATTTAACTTCAGATAATAATTCTAAGCAAAAATTGCGAAAAGCGTCTTCTGACACCTTCGGTAGAAATAGTGTTAAGGTCACTAAGAAATTCAAGTCATTCCATTCGTCTGAAGAATACATCTTGCATAAGCTACTGGTATTTTTATTTTTGAAAAAACAATAACGACAGGATTAGGCGACCCGCCGGTCGTGGAAGGTCGTAAACTCTGTGAACACCGTGTCCATTGATCTGTTGACTCCGCGATTAATCGTCTCGATCTTAACCCACCCGCACTCGCGTAACAGCGGAAGGCGGCAATCTCTTTGAAGCCACGCTTCCACGATCGGTCTATTTGCAGCGGGCAAACGTACGTGGGAAATACGGATATAATCTTCATGGAAGGCGCACGGTCGTGTGCAGCACGTGCGTCTCCGTCTGAATCGAAAGATAATAATTGTCTAAGAAAAGCGCTTTGACTTACAAGAGATTAGAACTATAAAACAAGAATTATCTTAATAAATTGCATCAGCGTTTCAATCATATAT
>NW_017176762.1:56463-58902 GCF_001652005.2 Ceratina calcarata | reverse complement strand
GTTGCATTCGCCAATAATTCCCATTTAAATTTGCTATTATTATGTGACAGATATATACAACTTATGTTACATATATTATATACTTGTGACATATAATTTTTGTTACACACGTTGATTATATTCCCTTGACACTTTTCATGTGACATAATTATAGATTATAGACTCGTTGAGCTGAGCAAACGAAATTTGGCGAAACGCAAGGTAAAACCAGTTGTTCGTTGGATCCGTTGGAAAATTGAGTTTAAAGCTTCCCGTTTCACCTCGCCGTTTGAAGCTCTCACCGGGCCCGCTCTTCGTATTTCGTCGCTTTATCGAGATATTCTAGCATTATACCTAAGGTAAACGTAGGAGATCCTAACGGGGTAGCTTGTAAGTTTCGTGTGTCTACGATATTGCTTCCGTATCCAAGAGCAATTTCGGCTTTAGCCCCGGGAGGTAGTTCCTTTTCCGGTTTGCGAGCCAGACGCGAAACAGAGACTCTTGCCTCTCTCGTTTTCCAGTTTAATATCATGCGCGAGATTATCCTTCTGACGATATAATCCTGAGGGACATCGGCTTACTTGCTGTTCAGGAATTAGGGATTATTATTAAGCGGAACAAGTTTTTCTCGATACAATTAAATATAATATAGAAAGAGAAACGATTATCTGTACCTACATAACTTTAGTAAAATTAAGACTTTACTACTTCTACAAATACAAAGGTGAACACATTTGATTTGATTGAACCGACAAGAGAACAGATTATCAGTGGGAATCCAATATCTGCGATTGACATGTACGTACATACGTACAAAGGACGGCGGGGAAGAAGTTACACGCGGGTTCATCTTCGTGAGTGCACGTCAAGATCCGGGAGAGGTACACAAAAAAAAAGAAGTAAAGGGTTGGCGACCCATTTTCTCTGTTTTAAATATCCGCCGTAGTCGGCCAGAATACGTGTGTACATACAATACAGTATATATATATAATATATATATACGTGTATGCCTGCGTTTCAATATTCATCAGATTAGATGCGACCAACTTTTGCCTCCTTTCCCGTTCGCTATTTCCCTTTCTATTTTCCCGGGAGATCTCGATACGTCGCGGGGCCCAATTCGATTGCCACTACGCGCCGTCGTCGGCCTGATTCCGGAAGTTACGAGCCTATTCTCCGTGCCAGCGGAGCGGCTTATGACGAGCAAATACTTCACTCGTCCTCCCCGTTTTATGCCGTGGATGCCACGGAGATTTCATGTATCGCGTTTAATATTTTCCTGAGGAATCTTCGATGGAGTTCTTGTTAGGCGTTCTGATGCGAGTTTCTCAAGATTTATATATGCACCGTTCCCTTCTCAAAATGACCAATCGCAGAAGATCGATTGTTGCAACATTACGCCAAGCTCTTTTCATATTATGTTGAATCAGTAAGAATAATCATGAAATAATTCCTAATATAATAAAAGATGTAATATTGTAAATATGATATTCATTTATCATTTCCTCTTCTTCTTTCTATTACATGTTCTGTGTACATAATCCCAATCTTTGTTTTAACACATAATTAATTGCTTATCTTGAAACTGGAATGTCACTATCGTCAGCACATTATGCACTATACGTAAGATGAAATCACCTTGTGATAACATTATAATTTTCCATTTTATCAGCAATCACATTTAATAGGAATTATATATCACGAGATTACCAGAGCACACACATATTATCTTGACTATGAATGGACAAAGTTCTCCGTACCGAGGCTGGGGAGCGGTTAAATAAAACATGATATCGCGAAGGTAGAAAAATCTCGTGGTCTCTAGATCGACGATAGGGCACGCGGTGTCACGTTCAGTGTCGCTTTATCTTCACCAACGGCTGACACCCGTGTCTAGACCGATTTCCGCAAGCACACGGTGCCTCGTTGTCACGTCCTTGGTACTTAGCTGTTGACGAACGTCAACAACGATCAAACCGCGCGAGCCTCTAATTTCGTGAATCAACGAATCTCAGGTCTATTTTCCGCGCTGTGCAACTCGTAGATCTTTGTAGATAACTTTCAGATCCTCCAGTCGTGATTGCCTTCTGAAACGATAGACAGAGCTGACCAGGCTTTCAGCTTTTCCGCTCTCTTCTTTTCTATTACACTTCGCGCATGACACGCCTTGTAATCAACCGGATCAACCGAGATCAAATCTGGGACATCGTGACACCTCGTTTTTCTTTTTCGTCGTTTTCCTACTTCCCACGTCGATGCAACGCGAAATAAGCGAAACATAATGCTGGAAGTTTCAGGCCAAGGGGTGTCGGGTGCTTGTCATTCGCGATGAGTCTACGTGATAGAAATATAGAATTTGCAGAAAGTATAAAGACTATACAGTGAATGTCTCAATTTTTGTCTACCTCACGATTTCTAATCATATGTATTTTTCTATAATTTTATCTGTTATCTTAAAAT
>NW_017176762.1:54508-56267 GCF_001652005.2 Ceratina calcarata | reverse complement strand
CGGTTTGATAGGACGCATATCTCATATTATTTTTGACGTTTCTCTTGATTCATCCCCTTGAATGTATTGACAAATCTATACAATGGAAATTTTTCATTCGTGTAATACATATTTCATCGAGGGTTCGTTTCCTGGTTCGGCTTGTATGAAAAAATTGATAACGTCGAGCCCCACTCTGGTTAAACGTCGAGAATTATTCGACCGGCCGCGTACTCATAAATCCTCGTGATAACGTTTCGCCGTTGTTGAACGTCAACGCCACGGGAATTTCCGCCGTTTGATTTTAATACGAGCAGAAAGTGTGATGCTGCCGTACGAAGCGAAATTTCTTGCACAACAGAACGGACCGAAGCGTATTAGCTTCCGGATTTTATGAAATCAGAAAATAAGAGTAGTTTGGGAATTATTTAGAAAAAAGCCTGAGTATTGGTTGTGAAATTCGGAATTTTATTAACCACATAACATACAATAACGTCTGGGAGACGTCATTCGTTCCACGTGCCATTATAGATTTTGACGTCTCCAAGCGTCAAGAACTTAACTAATATTAATTAGTAATAGAATTTAAATAGTATTTTTCGGACGCATCAAATTCTGTTTTATTTGTACGTCAAGGAGTTAATAGGATTAAGGTAATAGTCTGATACAATCTTGAGTAACAGCGATAAGATCGTTGGGAGATTCCTTAAAACGGAGATTCCTTCAGCGAGGAGTAACCGAAGAAGCGTGAGAAATCAGTTTCCCTGGTGAAATTGATTATCTCTGAGCATTTGTCGGACGTAGGTGCTTAGGATCGATGGGTTTCCAATGGCTTCGCGTCGGATGCGAACGGAGAGGCATCTAAAAATCTTGGGTCTGTGTTACGTGCCGGTTTAAAGGCTATCAGGGCTGCGAGTGGCTGCACACGTTACGCGTTGCATAATATATTTTCAGAAGGGTCGTTTAAGATGTGTCGGGGTACACGTACCGTGTATCCCGGCCTCCCACGCTGCCGAGCCCCAGCTTCTGTCGGCAGGGTTTCATCGACCAATCGGTGCCGGGGTGGAGCTTAAGCCGCACCACTGCACGGCACACGGCGTCAGCAGCTCTTCTCTTTCGCGAAGGCCTTCCTCTGTTTCACCTACATTTATGCCTCTTGTCTCTACCCCTTTTTCACCTGGTCTATATACGGTTCAGAAGCTTTCCCAAGACTCTCGACGCCGCTAGTCCCCGATGCCAGTCCCGCTGCCGATCAAAATCAGCGATACGTGACTTAGATCGATGACACCTCCTGGCTAATTTCTTATTTTCTCTCCTATAAACTAATTCCGTTAAAAACCTCTGATATGGATATTTGTAGGTTTACAATAGCATTTTAATTTTGGTTTCAGACACGCCACTCAATGGAACTCAGTTGGAACACCAACACCTGGTCCCGAGGTCCGCCTGCGATTGTAAGTACATCCAATATTTGCATGCTAGAAAGAATAATATGCGAAAAAGTAAATTTGAGATGACTTTGAACTGCGTTCATACGGAGATCGTTCTTGAAATTATCAAAACGAAATCGTAATTTATCTTATTCGCCTGCTTTTCAAGAGTAGAAGGTGTCGTCAATCGACGACGCTATTCAACCCCTTATCCGTCTTAAGGATGTATTGGCTATACAGTCAATCCCAAAAGTTTATGTACCTTAGAAAAACAGATTTCCTATCATTAAAAATAGTGCACTTTTCTTCTAATTTCGATATTTAATGAGTTAAGTATGATTATTTAGCAT
>NW_017176762.1:47743-53813 GCF_001652005.2 Ceratina calcarata | reverse complement strand
ATGCTAAATAATCATACTTAACTCATTAAATATCGAAATTAGAAGAAAAGTGCACTATTTTTAATGATAGGAAATCTGTTTTTCTAAGGTACATAAACTTTTGGGATTGACTGTATAGCCAATACATCCTTAAATCATTCCCGGTTCCTCGAATTCCTATTTTCTCTCGAACAAAAGCGAAACTGGATAGAAGAGGTGATTTGTGTGAGGCCAACATTTTACTGATCTATGCCCGATCTGTAGGATTTCATTCGACTTCGGAGTCTCCTTTTTCTCCTTTCTACGGTTTTCCTTCGCGTCTCATTGTCGGAACGAGTTTAAAAAAAAAACTCCGCTGGCTGCACGAGGAGCAACGCGAGAGGCACCGATCGATGACAGAACAGAAGGATTCGTTATCACGCTATCCACTCTCTCACGGTCTCGTAGCCTCCGAGGAGCCATCCTCTCCTACCACTTGCTATCTCACCCTCGAGTCTTCTAGGTTAATGATCAATTCTGGCTGTTACATTTTTTTTTCTCCTTCGCTTAAGTTCCCCTCCTGCTTCAGTAATCTTCGACAATGTGGAGATTGTCTTATAAAAATCTTATGGCTTTGGGAAAAGTTGAGAACAGGGATTTCGAGCTGTACTATGTATCATAACTATAAAATTAATCCCTAACATCACCTATCATTCGTTGTTCTTAACTTTTTCGACGTGACGTAAATTGGCATAAGTTTTTATAGCAGCCAGAGGGTAAAGGTTAAAAAGATTTTTTGAAAATGCGTTATTTATGTATGGAATTATAAACTAGAATTTATTGTAAGAGGAACCAAATCAGAATAGTTATTTATGATATATTTTATGACGTAAACTTGAATATATTTGTTTTTCCTGGACGCAGAAGTCTGTCACAAATTGGATATATGCATAGTCTTATAGAACAAACTTGTGATATTAATAGAAAACGGATTTTTAATAAAAATAGCAGCTGCTCTAGTATTATTTTTAGCAGCCGGTTCTAGCTTAGTATTTCTGAAAATGAAATCTTCGTACAAGAAGGAGGTTAAGAGAATCGACTTCCGGGTTGATGTGCGAGACGTTCCTAACCCGAATCGGCGATTGTTGCTCGGCTGCGAGCGATAAATTCGCGGCTTATATGAGCCGCTCCGCTGGGCTCGCCTGGGGAAGAGGGCTGAAAACGAGCCGTGAAACAGGGGATGTCTCCTCGACCTAGTTCCCGTCGGTTACAGTTTATACGCACCCGATATCAACCCTCTCCATCCGAATTTTGTTGTCTCGAGAGGTTGAATCGCGACCCCTCGATAATCATCGTCCTCTTTTGATAAAAAAAACATACATGTTCCTTCAATGAGACAGTAGGTGTAGAAATGAATTCGGTGTCTTTTTAAAACTGTATTTATTTATGATTTAATTATACATTTATTATTCTTCGAAATAGTCTTCTATATTTTCGATGAATTTCAGGCAACTCGTGAAAATCTTTCGACGAAAAAAATATAACAGTTTTGATGTAATTTCTCAATACTTTTTTCCAGTTCTTGTTATGTTGTCATTCGGATAAGTCTGTTTCATTAAACGAACAATTATCTCACCCAACGCAAATGTAAAAAAAGGATAATTCATTGTAACTAAAAAACAATGTACAATGTAACAATTCTACTGGCACATTTTGGACAGCCATTAAACTCTCTGAATTGAATTTATCACGTAAACTGTCTAACAGATTTGGTAAACAGTCTATCGAACTATCCAGTTTCGTTATCCGGTAACCTATCGTTCGATTACATTATGTCCGTGTAGTAATCGATTTAGCGTCACCCCGTCGACGCAACGGCGTCTGATGCTGCATAGTTTTCCCAGTTTATTCCGACGCGGCGGCGCGTTCGACGTGTAATTTATAGAATTATGCGAATAGTAATTCGCCCATTACCGACGGCTTAACGTCGTTAAGATAGAAAGCCCAGGACGAATTATCGGTTCCGGTTTACCGTAGAGATTAGTTCCTGAATAACAATGAATACAACGACGAGATTATAAATCCTCCGCAGGTCAGTCGCTAATTTGTTCATTAATGTCCCTTTCGAAATTACTCGACTTCGTTTTCAACTTGACAAACTTGTTTTTCTGGCTTCCCCGCCGGATTTCGTTTGTCAGATGTACCGGCGATTAATTGTCGTTAGTTGCGAAGCCGAGGGGAGGGATTTACTTCGCGGTTTAAATAATCGTTAATTAGATAAACGTCGCGTTCCGGCCGGGGGATGGAGCGTTAATCCCGCGATATTTCATTATTCCGGCGAAAGAACTTTCCCCGTTTTACCGTGGAAGTTACGGAATAGTTGGGGAAGTCGCGTTCTCAGGGACGTTTCGCACGACAAAGGCTTTAAATTAACGTTTCCGAAGTTTCCACCGCGAACGGACGGTAAGTTCCGACTCTGATCTTCGTTCTTTAAATACCGTAAACGCACAAAAGGCCCCGTTATAAATTCATATTTATTCTATATACGTTGCTATAGCAACATACATATATTAAAATAATTTTACTGAAGGATTTTTTCGATTTATTAAGTAATTGAT
The DNA here is from genome assembly GCF_001652005.2 of Ceratina calcarata. Taxonomy (NCBI): domain Eukaryota; kingdom Metazoa; phylum Arthropoda; class Insecta; order Hymenoptera; family Apidae; genus Ceratina; species Ceratina calcarata. The sequence goes on along the minus strand of NW_017176762.1, from coordinate 51,237 downwards.
TTATACTGATGAAGCCGGTATGATAACGTTCCTCAATTTGTAGATCGGTATCGATACGATCTCATCCATTTTATGTTTATGCATATTCAACAGCGGTAATAAAAATCGCAATAATTTAAAAGCGTGAGTCGCGATCATATCCCTGCTGAATTTTCATAAGCCCGGCGGTCGTAAATCGCGGTAAAGGACGTCGATAAATTAAGTGCAAGATCGCGTTTAAAAATTGACGTTTCGACTGCGGGGAATAATTAAGTCGGCCGCGTGTGTGCCGCTTGGAATGGAAGACACGTGGATCGCAATTACACCGGTCGAGCCACGCGAAATTTGATTAGGTTAATTCGATAACGGGCTTATTTCGGTTGCCGAGGGAGCGGGCGAAGCCCTCGGTTCAGAATTAAACAGTCTATAGTCTATAGGGAAGCGTGGAGAGACACGAATCTGCGGACGCTAATATATATACATATGCATGTGTGTACATATACACATATATGTATAAACGACTTATAGGTCAGTTTAGTTGAACGGGAGAATGCAGAATGCACCGCATATCGGTTGGAATCCTATTGACTACTTTGGTTTCACTCGTCGCCGTCGACGGTGAACCCCGGCTGGCTATCTATCGATCGACGCTGCTCGGACGGCTGTGGAATCTCAATGATTTCGCGTTCGACTTTCTGCTGGAATTTGCGGAACAATTTTACCGGTAAAAGAGACAACTTACCTGCTCGCAGAATCACCGTATCTCCTCGTAAATGTTCGATTAAATGATATTCGACATTTCGCTGGTGGGAATTATTAAACATCTTATTTGACTGAACGATACAATAAATTATTCTATACGTTGTTTCAGTGAACAGTTGTTCGAATTCAATAAAATGTTTGAGGTTGTATGAGCTTTTACATAAAAATAGTAACAGAGCATTGAAATTTTAATCATTTTATATATCAAGAAATATAAGCAACTTTTTTATTCCTTTCTTCGCGACTTTTTACAGCTCCATTGTAATTATTGTTTCAACTGCATGTTTTCCTCACTCCAAGTTTAATCTTAACGTTTTTGCATTTCGTTCAGTATCGTCTTTTATCTCGTTGGCTTCCTTTAATATGCTTCTGGTTCTCAATTTTCCTAGCCATAATCCTGTAGATGGTGGACTTTATGAGTTCATAAGAAATATAATAAGGTATAGCGTAAAGAATGCACGTAGTTTATAGAAACGCATTTATCACATCAAACGATTCATTACATTAAATAAATTATCAATAAATACGAATTAAAATCATAACATAGTAAGTCACAAAATATGGTAATGAGTTTACACATGAAGTTCAAAGAATTCTGGAATTAGAGAAACTTATATTTTCCTTTGGGTGACTCGATCTCCAAACGCGGGGATGCGCATCAGACTGCGATAAATAAAGATCTTATGCAAGTTCCCCTGTGAAAGTACTCTCTCTTTGGTAGTGACATCCGTTTACGTTCACCGATAATGCGCCGTTGAACAGAATCTCCTCTTCTGTGCTTGCACACGTGCTCGAAAGGCTCGAGAACATTTAATATCTTGCCCCGGGGCACAGAATATTTCATGCCCTATTATTTCTCCGGAAGATGAACGAAAAAGAGAGAACGAATACGTATCAGCCTGGACTCGGTATAAGCAAACATTTATTTATATCCTGTTTTGGAAATATTGATAGTCGCCATCGAAGGAATTTTATGAGAATTCATCTTAGTCAGTATTTTCAATGTTTTTAATATATAAAATTCTAATGGCATTCTTTTCCATTTCGTAGTTGATTACTTATTAGTATGTTTTATGCATTTATAGATTTTATGCATGTATCTCCTATTTTAGAAATATTGAACGTCGTTTTAAGAAAATTTATCTCATATAAATATATAAAAAATTCGCCAATACATAAAATTCTAATGGCAGTTCTTTTGCATTTGAAAAAAGACTATATGAAATATACAAACTAGCATATTTCATGAATATTTAATTTGTGCATTTATAGAAAATTTACAATAATATCTCACATTCATCAAATAATATTCTCAATAAGTAACTGAATTTCATGATAATTTCAATCGCTTTATACATTCCATTTTTTAAACTGATATTAAAGAAGTTTTACTTTGCATAAAACTCTGCAGTCCATTAGCTTCCTCGAAATTTACCGATACAATCTGTACTTTTCCACGAAGCATGGCGTTCTTAAAATAGAAATTAGCTTAAGGTACTTTCTAACCAGATTGTACAATCTTAAAATCGTCGATTAAGGCGTGGAGTGGTTACCGGAGAAGGTAATTCGCATCGTCGTTGGACCCAATTACGCAAAAGCGAGCTGACTATAAATCCACGGTCGGTAGCAGTTTATCTTCTCGCTGCTGCATTTATTGTTCCGTGAAATTGGAAAAGTTCCCCCGGTGCCTAATTCCAGCATCTTTGACAGACTTAATTCCTGGATGATAAAAAAAATTTCTCGCCCTCCCCTTCGTTTCGCGATGCTATTCATAAGGTTGAGAGATGTATTAGTGGCGAACGGGACGAGCGGGGCGTTTTATACTAGGTCGGTATTTGTAAGAAACGAGCGGGTTAAATATTTACGGGACTCGCCACTACAATGGCCGTTTCAAAGTCGGATTAAAAGAGCGCAGGTTTTTCATTGTTTTAATGGAGAATGGAATCCTGTTGCGGGCGCGAAATTAATTAAACAGTAACGGGTCTTTTATTTAGAAACGAACCTTGACACTCTTCCAATCCTGGAAACGCTCGGCTATGAAATATTCAACGGTGTTCCTTCGTGAATTATCGATCTGTCTGAATCATTTATACAATTTACGAGCATCTGTTTAATTATGGAAACGTGGAAAGTTCCGCGGCCTCCTTCTACTAATTTCCACGATAATCATCGCGCGCGTTGTTTTATCAAATTTTCATCAGGAGAACGAAGGCCGATGAGATTAAGGCAGTTAGTAAAACCGTTAATAGAGACACGACAGGTTCGTCTGCGTCGGGATCTACCCTGGCACGGACGGTCCTAGGCGTGCGAACGGGCCTTGAAACAAGCTTTTCTACCCTCAGCCTCGATGCACCCTTCGGTAACCTTATTTATAAACCCCAGGTCCTTTGCTATTCAATTTCAGATCTCTTGAAAGGTCTTCAACATCCTCTGCGAATATTTACATTCTTAAAACGCTATCCTTTTACAGTGATGTATATTAATTTCTTTTCCTCAAGATAATGCTCTCCACTTGAAATCATGCAATTCTTATACAATATATGCATATGTATTTAAGGTTGTATGAAATATGAACCCTTACATAAAAACAATGACGAAGCATTGAAGTTTAAGAAATGTGCTTTGAATAACAATTTTTCTTATCATTTATTGCATATTATTTTCTCTTATCATGTATTCTATTTCTGATATTTTCTATATTCTTATATATTGTATGTAGTGTTTATATTTTCTGGATAGTCACTTTTCTTATA
>NW_017176762.1:33467-47239 GCF_001652005.2 Ceratina calcarata | reverse complement strand
CGGCTATGAAATATTCAACGGTGTTCCTTCGTGAATTATCGATCTGTCTGAATCATTTATACAATTTACGAGCATCTGTTTAATTATGGAAACGTGGAAAGTTCCGCGGCCTCCTTCTACTAATTTCCACGATAATCATCGCGCGCGTTGTTTTATCAAATTTTCATCAGGAGAACGAAGGCCGATGAGATTAAGGCAGTTAGTAAAACCGTTAATAGAGACACGACAGGTTCGTCTGCGTCGGGATCTACCCTGGCACGGACGGTCCTAGGCGTGCGAACGGGCCTTGAAACAAGCTTTTCTACCCTCAGCCTCGATGCACCCTTCGGTAACCTTATTTATAAACCCCAGGTCCTTTGCTATTCAATTTCAGATCTCTTGAAAGGTCTTCAACATCCTCTGCGAATATTTACATTCTTAAAACGCTATCCTTTTACAGTGATGTATATTAATTTCTTTTCCTCAAGATAATGCTCTCCACTTGAAATCATGCAATTCTTATACAATATATGTATATGTATTTAAGGTTGTATGAAATATGAACCCTTACATAAAAACAATGACGAAGCATTGAAGTTTAAGAAATGTGTTTTGAATAACAATTTTTCTTATCATTTATTGCATATTATTTTCTCTTATCATGTATTCTATTTCTGATATTTTCTATATTCTTATATATTGTATGTAGTGTTTATATTTTCTGGATAGTCACTTTTCTTATAATTGCATGAAATTTACAAATAATGATTAATGTATTTTATGTTATTATGCTATGCACATTTGCACTTTGCTTGTAACTGGAACAGTTAATCATAATTTCCTTCATGTGAAACGTTTATGAAGATTCTCAAAGTCTATTGTTTGGTAAAGTTAAATATACGGTAGTATAATAGAGGCTGTTTCACTCACTTTGGAAGAAAATTCGAACCGGGAATTTCGTAGAACTCCGGCAAACAAAAGTTTCCCAACTAATTTTCACCATTCAGAAACCTGCTAATTGTGCTCCTCTGTCTATTAGTTGTACCATTAGCGTTTTCAATAGAATACTATTAATTTTCAACGGTTTGTATTCCTCCTGTTCTCAATTCTTCTTAATGTGTACAATTTTACTTAAATTGTTCCATAGATTTTCTTATATAAATTCCAGTATACAAGTTTTTTTATATAAATTGTTCTATAAATATTTTACATAAATTGTTTGCTCCATTTTTGTACAAATTCAGTGGAGAATTTATTGTCCTGTGCAAAACGAGGCAAACGTATTAAGAATTCATATGTTACGTTCTGTAAATAATTAATTACTTTGAAGTTTTAAACGAAATATTTTTCGACTATATGGAGACTAATTAAATATACAATAACTATATAGATTAATTGGAAACAGTGTTACAATTGATACGAGTAGAAAAAGTGAGTTTTCTATCTTGTGTTAATATACATAATAGTGGATTCTTGATTGGACAGTACAATTGAGTTTGAGTTGAATCCGTTAGTTGCATTTTCATATTTTATCCCGGCTCGTATTTCCTCACGATCAATCACGTATCGAGCCGGAGTTTGAACCACGTGGAATCGCATTTAGCGCGGGAATCGAATGCAAGGATATGTGGCCTCTGAAACAGCGGCGAAGTTCATTGTCTGCGACCTTATTCCGGGCGTACATATTCCACTGAACGCGAACTATGGCCGGGCCGTTTAACTGGAGCGTGGCACGCAATTTCTATCCTAGACCTTCGTGTCTGACGTTTTGCTTTCGGGCCGATTCGTCGTTCCGATAAATGGCCGGAAAATTGCTGATCTGTAGATGATATTCCCCATGTACGTACGCTTTTAAAAACTTTGTCAAGGAATCGTGACAGTTTCCCGAGGACAATTTCCTGTCGAGGTAGATTCGCTATATCCTCTCATTTTATATTTATCAAACGTCGAGCAATAAAGTCTTCTTTTATCCATCGTGTCCTCATTTTTATTTACGAAGTTGGGTAAGAATTTTCATCATCGTGTCCCATCAAAACTTATGAATATTTAAGTTGCACATTCGCCTAGTTTTACTATTATATAAAGGGAAGGCGTTTGTTTCTACTTTAGGAAAAATCTGAAGAACGACTGAAGTATAGTTCAGATTTTTATGCAAGATAAAACTGTTAGAGTATCAATTTAATAAATGAGATTTAACAACAATGTCCTTTAATCTTTGAAACATTATAGTATGCATTTTACAATTGACAGTTTATCCACTTTTGTCTACTGCATTTATTTTTTACATGCCTAACTTTGCTATAAATGCATAAAATCTGCATAAAATAATGCTAGTAATATAATTATCAAACATGAAAGCCCAGTATTTGCCAATTATATCTTTTACTAGCTAAATTCTAATAGAATGTTCGGATACTATTTCGGATATTCTAATTTGCTTCCCTTTAGAGAAGTACTATTATACGATATTGAATGAAATCAATGAAGCCTATTAAGGAACACCAAGCATCGCGAGATACAAAGTTGAAGTCGATTCGAGCTTATTTCCATTCGGAACGCGTGGGTCCTTTATTGGAATTGCATAGGGTAGCAACCAAGTCCGATCAATTAGAGGCACTTCTGTAAATAGATTAAGGCGAAGGTCTGTATTCGTTGCCAGTGTTGGGGGAGGGTGTGTCGGAGCCACCCTGACCGTCTTGACGTGACGTCGCTCGCGTTGAGAGGCCCTGAACTGGATCGAGGTTCATTGTCTGCGACCTTACCCCGCCTGCTATTGCAGCCTTATTCATAAATGCAGAGGCCTTCCCCGATTGTTAACTGGCGCCAGGCATGCGATCCGGTCTGCCTTCGTTCTCGCCCTTCGCGGGCCGCGGGGTTCAAGCCGATGCGCGTGCACGAACCGAGGGTTTCTACGAGGAAACGCGGCCTTCCGGTATCTTGCAGTCTTGATCAATCAAACAGAGCTTCGCATTCATCATTAATTTTTAAACCCGTCTCGCCCCTTTCAACCACGTCGCGTGTCACAACTCCAAAATCGATCAAAAATTGTCAGTGTACAGGGAAAGTCAGTTAAAAGTACGATGTACAATAATTTGTTTAATGGTTTTTTCAAAATACGTTGTGATGAATTCGTGACATGGTTAGGATCATTATCAATTTATAGAGAATTTTACTTGTTTTCTATTAATGACATACGAGACGAATCGAGACAATCGAGACGTTTAATGATTTTTCTAAAATACGTGATGTATGAATTCATTATATGTAGTATAGCTTCATTATCTCCCCTATGGGGTTACAAGAAACTTCCGGTTACGCTAACACTACAATTGACTTACAATTATCTTACAGCTATCTTACTCACTACTCTTATAACTATCTCACTAACTATTCTTACATACTACCTACCTTACTCGGTACTGATATATATGTTACAAAATTATTTACAATGCACAAGAGGGAGAGGGAGAGAGGGAGAGAGAGAAGGGAGACTGCACGTGCACATAAATTCCGTCGCTATATAATATACACAGCAATCATTTATTTTTTAACACACACATGATTACATTGATTACATTGACCTGTTCGTATTGACTCAGCCCGTATATTTACTGATTCATTCGTCATCCATGATAAATCAACCGACCAATTTTTATCAGTCCCACCGTGATATTTTCATTTTATCTCAAGAAAAGTAGAAGTCTCGCGATTAAAGGCGACGGTACGATTTCAATCGGGCGTTCCGTGTAAAAACAACTCGCCCGACTTCCCGTAGTAGTGAACTGTGAAACTGAAAGGCTAGTAACTGGCCGGAGCGGGGCTGAGGGCGGGAGCGTAATTGTCCTAATTAAATTCGCGACACCGGGATCGGTCGTCCTCGCAGAAAAGTTTTAATGAAACGTTAGCGAAGCTTTATGACCGCTAGAAAAGACGTCGTCGTTTCCCTCGAGTGAAACGAGTCGTTCTCTACAATTTACACCAGTTTTTTTCCCCTCGACCTCATCGGATCCATTTCCCGTTATGAAACGCCGTAAAATTTTTATCGCGCCCGATAGAGCGTCGTGTGCATCGTAAAAAGTCGAGTCATGAATTGGACTCGTAAACCTATCGATTTGAATAGTAAAATAATTGTTCATTTGGTGGCTGGAACATTTCTGGTGTAGCGCAACGAGAAGGGGAGACGTTCAAAGGAATATTTTTCTACATTCTTCCGGATAAACAGGCTAATGGAAGATCAGCTCGGCGCGCTCGGGAAATCAAATAGAAACGAAACGGTTCTCCTCTTTCTTCGTTCACAAACACTCGAACCGTGCATCATGTCCGATAGCTGGAAAAGTCTACTCAACCTAAATTCTATCAATTGCACAACCTCCACGAACCGTGCAATTCCTACGATCATCTTCGGGCAAGAATCATTCCGTGTTTCGCGTTTTAGATTACAAAATGCGCGTTCTGTCGACAAACAAACGGAGAGGAAATGTGATAAATTCTTTTAGCTAGAATGAAATGGGTGGATTTAATTGGGCCAAATTTAATACCGCGTGAAACCGGGGCAGTGTTCTGTCTGCTTTATGTAAATGTGACCTGCGACGAGGAATGACTAGAATGGAATTTGTATATGTATGCTAATGTAGCAACGAGCGGCTTGAGAAATATAAATAACAAGAGTTTTAATTCTCTTCTTATGTATTAAAAAATTGAAACAGCAGCTTTTTCATGAAAAATTATTTTAATCCGAATTCTTGAATATATCTTCAAGTATTGATGTTTCAAAGAGACTACACATGAGGTGTTTACGAAATGAAGTTCCACCTTCGTTAAATGCGTTTCCCTTTTCCTCTAAGCAACGCCACGGCCATGAAAATTAAGCCCCCGAGCTCGAGATCGTTTGTCATTTTTAATGCTACTCTTCTATGTTTGTCGTGGAAGATAAATCATGCCTCTCGTCATATTTCAGTGTCTCCGGGATAGAAGCAGAAAGAGGATTTCGTTATTGTTCTTACACAATTAATTTGTTTTAATAATATTGTCGTCACGAAAAAACGTAGAACGTCGGAGACGAGATTGAACTGTTTCATTTGTTTACAAGGTAATTTTATAATCTGACGTTGCACGTCGCCAATATTTGATTACCAAACTCGCAAGCTTTTCCAACTCTCCATCTATAATGCGGGGATAATTCATCATGCTTGTCTATAGTTGCCCGAGAATCTTCCCATAAACGAAACCAGAGCACTGCTCTGTCAAAAGTTCCCAGTCAGATTATAATTCTCAATACATTACGTGTCCTGACTATAAAACTGTTTTCATTGCCAATTGGAATTTTATTAACACTCATACGTAATCTAGTAAACCATTAAAATTAATTTCTCAGAACTCCATGGGTCAATTTTAAATAAATTATTTGGTTTCAAAGAATCCATCAAAAATTTTATATCGGATTGTACATATGTATTTCGAAATAAATGGCACTTACGAAGTGCTCGTCACTCTCTTTTGTGGCGGCGCAGCTTTTCGCGGAGATCCTTGGGAAACTTTGCCGTCACGCTCAGTCGGAGCTGGAAGTTGGCCGAGATCGAAGTTGCTGTCCGACTGGAACGTTCCGCGGGGATATTAAAATTGAATCCCCTCGTTCACCTCGTTGATAATTCAATTCGGTTTCGCAGAACTCCAGTCGCGGGATAAAAAGACCGGCCGATGGAACAATTGAATTGGTACTTAGAAAGTCGGAAGTTGTTCATCGCTCAAATTGGGCCGTTTGGAAGAATTTTCGGGATTTTAGATCTAATCACTTTTCGTTTATTCATTTGTTGGACATTCTTGTTAGAAGATTGATCTATAGAAGTTAAGGGGGTAGACTCCGATAGCTACTCGATTTCATTTGTTTAAAAGATGATCAGACTGCCACATTTAACTTTCCTCTTTCTGAAGAAGTACCTGACGGCGGTCGAAAAAATATTCTCATATAAGAACGAAAAGCATATTTTGCACTACTTTTGTCTATTTACCAATAAAACAACAAGAAACGTAAAAGTTTTACCGACGCGTGTCAGAAAAGTTGCATGACTACTCTTGCCCCTTAAGGTTGTGTGAATCTTTACATAAAAACAGTGACAAAGCATTCTTTGTACAATAAATTACGAAGTAGGCTGAATACTTTTATTTAGACTGTCTCAGATTTCTTTCTACAGTCTCAATAATAATTACAACAGAGAAAAAAGCATCGGCCCACCCTTACATAATTATACGATGCAGATAAAACGTTTTCACAGGAAGGGTTTAAAAGTTTATATGCAAAGAAGTTACGGTCTTTAAAACAGAATTTAAACTCGTAAAGGATTTGTATCATCGATGATCGCTATTTCAGTGCGATTTGCAAATTGTAGGTAGTAAAAGAGGTCAGGAAGGGTTAGGGAATTGCAGGATAATGAAAAGCGAGTACAAAAGGCGAAACGGAGCGTGTATCGGTCCGATTTCGGTGCTGTATTTTCGAACCGGAGCTCGGTAAGAGGATTTCACGATAAAGGGATTCGCCGTCTGTTGAGAAATAAAAATAAATAGATTCGTTTAACGGCCACCCACCGGTCTAGCTTCCAATCGTTTGCTCCGGTCTTTTGTTCGGTTTGTATGCCGATGTCATAAAATGAATCAACTAACAACATTAAACAGTAATCTAATATCAAACCCATATAAATCACCGGTGGATTTGATGTATTTAGAGAAAAATTATATCTGCAGAAGATATAAAGAATCGTGTATAAAAATATATAGGCTATTAAAGGGTGAGATTTATCCTCGTTTAATTCGTGATGGAGATAAATGAGGCAATAAAATCTTATGAGACAGCTGATCCCATTTTGATTTCATTAATACGTATTTTTTATATATTTTGTCATATCTTAAATCAAATCACTGGACTGCGGATTTTTATACAAAATAAATCATTTGTAATGCCAGTATAAATAATAAAATCTAAATAAGAATTTCTTTTATATTATAAATGTTTTATATTTTCACATTCCATATTTTGTTTGTCGTTATTGAATGAAATTTTTATAATTTCTGACCATACAATTTTTTTATTGTATTGTATCTATATTAATCTGTACTATTAATCCATGAACTTCGATGCCATATTACTCTATTGCCCTTTTTGCAATTTCTCTAGAAATGCATAAAATCCGCAGTCTACAACTAAGTTATGTGAATGACGATTTTTCTTGACACACCGTGTATATTTCTTAGTGGTTCATACTTTTCCTGGATCGAGTGTCGTTCAGTTGAGTCGGAAGGAATAAAATTTGGGGTGTAACCCGTTCTGACCCGATCGATCATGCCGGGGTTGGGCTGGAAGCACCTCGTTTAGTCTAGCCACGATTACACGATCGATCCTCGCTCTACCCACATTGTACACACCGTTCCGTGACCCTTAAACTTCGTGAAACGACCTATGCCGCCTAATACCTCGGTAAATTCCCCTGCGTATCGATGGGGGAAGAAATAGAATTCTTTCTCCTTCTAGGAATCAGACCCTTATACGTTATGAACTGTGAGCCGCCTTACAGGTTCTGAGTCGCAATTTGTACAAAGCCAAGGGCAATGAGTACTGAGAATAGAAGCTTATTTGCAGCATTATTTTTATTACACGAGTAATCAATAAATAGTTGGTATAAACCTAATTATTTCAATAACCAATTTACTTTTTTTATTAATAATAATCCCACGATTATTAGGGGCCTTTTTAAAAATTTTATTGATAAAGTAATTATACATTTGTTAATCGTTGTAATAGTCTATTATTTCCGATGATCTTCGTCCTTTTCTAAGCTGAAAATTCCTTGACGAAAAAAAGATGACGGAATTTTTACGGATATTTTATTTCGTTCAGTTTGGACAGTCTATCGATGACTGCAAACACTTGATTCTGATTGCAGCAGTAAATAACGGGTTAAATCAGTTATCCAGGATGCAACGCAACCAATCACTTGTAATCCCAGTAAGCGTGGATTTAACGTGGAAACGAGAGACTTGATTCCGAATGCGTGCATTTCGCCTCAGCCGCTCGACGCGCATAGAGGCACGTGGCGGGGTTGAAAATACACCTTAAAGGAAATCCTTCGTTCCAATCAATGATGAAAGCGTTGCTCGATCGTTCAATTGGAAGCAACAGGGATCATAGAGTCCCGTTTCTTAGTGCAAGGCCTTCCACTGGAGTTTGTTTGTCCAACCAAACTTCATCTTCGGATCTCGTTCTCAAAGAGGACACCAGTGGATAAACAACGCGTGGTCTATTAACGTATTCGCGTGGTTAATTATTACTAAATGTCCCAATTTCTGTCCACAATTTTAACTAGCTTATTTTTTTTAATAATTTTGGAATGATAAAATCATCAAAATAATAAAAGTTAATACAATATTTGATATAATATTTCATGTAATAATTGATACGATAATTGCTATAATGATTGATGCATTAAATGTTTGATATAATAATTGATGGAAATTTCATACTATCGAATGAATGAAAAAACTGCATCGGCTGGACGGATTGTTGTTCTTGGTGGTTGTAGAATCTGAAAAAGACTTCCGTGTGGTCGTGCAAGTTTCACGAGCCTGGAGTTTGCTAAACTTGTTCGTTTAGTATTCTATCAATTAAGGGATGCAAATGTAGGAAGTTGTCCGCGGTTTCAGAGCGAAAGTTTGAAGTGTTGGCTAATGGATGCAGGCCTGGCGATGAGAATCTTCTGGACGAAGGTGGAAATCGAAACGAGTTCGTACAAGCTTTGCATCTCGAATATACATGAGTTTATGCCATAACAAATTGAATTCGACTTATAACAATTATTTATAGATCAATACCATTTCCCATTACTTTACCTTTAAATACTATAGTAGGTCTCTGAGACAGCCCCCTTTCATTTTTACATACGTTTTTTACATAATAATAAAAATAATAATTGATAATCCTGAGAATTTAGTTATTGAGTTTATTATTGATGTACAAAGCAAATACAATTGAATTTGATTTTTATTCTAAACGTTCGTGGTAGTTAAGGGTTGAACTGCCGATATAATTCTCGCCAAATTCATCATCTCGCTGAGTAATTGTTTCGACGTTTATCGTTAGCGACGAAACTGATCAGTCAAATCGTTCAGATCGGATTTATACTGGAATCTATCGGTTTTTCGATGTACGTTAATTACCTAGTTCTGCGTTGATCGATATCCGCGATATTACAATCGTGCCAGGGCAATAAATCGCAGCCGTGCGGAGTGTGTAGGAAACGAGACTTTTTCGTTCAAAAATGCATGAGATTTCCCTCTATTGGCCATGCTCCATGCCTGGATTACATTCCAAGCAAAAAATCTGGATCGTTTAATCACGACGGAATCTTCGAGAGATGAAAAATTCACTGGCCAGTCAGTCTCAGGTTTCAAATTATACAAATACGAAAACAAATGTGACTGGAGATGTGATGCATGAGATAAATTCGAAATTAAGGTGAATGCAATTCTAAAATATAGTATTGGATAAAAGTAATTCTGTAAGCTTAAAATTATAAAATGATTAATGCATCTGCAGAAGATAAATTGTCATATCTAAAACAAGGATTGCATATTTCATAAATACCAGATATAAATAAAATCAAGCATAATCTACAGTGCTCTTCATTTTAAAAGTGAAAATTCATGCTTACTAGTTAGATTCGTTTGCATTATAAATTAATAGAAATTGTAAAACCGTTTATGAGGTAAAAAAAATAAACAAAATTACGTATTACATGTAGATAAAATTTATTCATTTCATTACACTGAACGGAATACTGCTACTGCAAGTTTTATGCTTATGAAACGTGGGTTAAGATAGGATTGGTTTGCAAACTGATTGTGCCACGGTAAGCCCCAAACGATATTAGATTTCTAAAGGGAGATACAATTCAAGGCAGCCGTGTATAGACCGAGTAACGGAGATGTTAGCATTGCTGAAACGTCGCGGATGCTTGAAATCGCCTGTGAAATTTGTCGTTCGTATAAGACAAGACATCCCAACTGGCTCCCTAAATGTTTCCACGTATCCACGTGTCACTGATTTGTACTTGCGCAGGGAACAAGTATCCTCTTCACTGAATCCAATAATTATTGTCGAGGAGGGCGTTTAGTCTTTGTCGACAAATACCTAAAAATCAATTTTAGTATTTTTCCTCAAACATCCACTAAGGGTGTGAAATTATTTACAAAATTCTCAATGTCTCTCAAGTTAAATATCTATAATATTTATATTCGTTTTGAATTCTATATAAGATAATTATACTGCGAATCTTTGTGCAAAATTTGTAATCTCAATATAAAAAGAAAACCTAAATAGGAGTTTCTTCTGTAGATTAAAAATCATAATTAGCATTTTTTATATCTTCTGTACAAACCATTTTTCTATAAATGCACAGAATCCGCAGTCTAACGATAATTAATGCTAAAGAGATGTTAGTAAGAATTACTGCTTATGAACAGGAAAGCCCAATATGTGCCAGTTGTATCTTTTACTAGCTAAATTCTAATAGAATGTTGCATCGGATACTATAATCTGTTAATGAATAGGTAATAACAATTTATCCAGGAAATTCTGCGAGCATTAGTTCCATTGCACAATTGAAGTCGTTTAGCGAAATGTTTCCGATACGGTCGTTTTCCTCTGAATCAATATTAACGGCTAGTTTAAAGCGAACGACTCGCTCCCAAAGAGTACATCTTTAATTACACGCAGCTCGTAACGGAGGAATCAGTGAGCGAAGAGAGTGTATCCGTGAGAGGGAATGGTGAAGCTTTAGTTGTTTTACAACCGGTGCAATGCCGGGCCTCTCATCAAACATTAATCCACGGCTATCCCCGCGTTGCCTACTGGTATCGCCGTTTAGATAAAAAGTAGGACGTAACTATAGCCCGAAGATAGACCACGTGTTTTACCTGAATTATTTACGGATAGGCTGTCAATTTTTATGCAAAATAAATCGGTTAATAAAAATGCAAAACAAATCAGTTTACAAATTCTTTTTTATTATTTAAATATCTTTAAACAGCTTTTGTCGTTCCGTACATTTTTGTACATTAAGTGAAATGTTCGTAGGACCGGAGTTGACTTTCTGTTCCTTTCAATCATTTTTGAAGGAATTCAATCGGTCTGTAAACTCGAGTGAACAGCGGATGTTTGTTCGCTTGTTCCAAACGCGGTTTTATTAAAATGCACGAGGAGGTGAAGCCGCGAGAAACTCCGGGGGAGCGAAGAAACGGGTGTCTGTGTATGTAGATTGAAACGTAGGAACGACGACGCGCGGCTAAGCTATAGGGATTGAACAGCTAGCGCGAGGAAGAGAAGAGAGTAGAGAAGGAGAAACAGACTAGATGGGTGGGAAGAGAGGGGGAGCAGTAGTTCCTAACGTGGCGTTAGCGAGTTGAAGCAGTGGGGTGGCCGAGTGGGTGACGGGTTAGGTGGGTGGGTGACGGAGGTAGCTCTCCCGGTGGGTAGTAGTAGGTGCGCACCCTACGCGGATACCAGGTGAGTGGGGCGGAGAGAGCGAGCAACCCCCGGGACAAAACGCGAAAAACCACTTGTGCGTCTACGTCCTGGTGGCCGGTGCGACGAGACGCGGCGCGACGCGACGACGACGACGGTGTGTCCTGTCCTGTGCGATCCGGTCAGCAAGTCGAATCGGTTACTCACTGGCAGTGATCGTCATTCCGACGTCGCCCGAAATCTCGAATAGCCCGTTCGGTCCTGCGATCGCTCTGGGTCAGTGCAACTTTCGAAGAGTCGAAGGGTGATCGTTTCTCGAAGTACCAAACGATTTCAAATTCAAACTCCCGGCTGCGAAAGTGCGAGGGTTCCGACGAATCTCGAACCACGCGATCGTCGATTCGATCCGGCAATTCTGACCCGACGCGACGGTGTGACTGTCGGTCGAACCGTCGTCGTTGAATTCGAATCGGACCGCGACGGTGCGATCCTCGCCGAGTGGGCCGTGGCTGTGAAAAGATCGGTGGATCGTTCCGTGTCGGGGGAAAGTGCCGATACACGCGAGCGCGGGGGGAGGCCGGGAATCCAGGCAGCGTGCAATGCGAGGAGAAGCAGCAGCCTTCATCGATCCAGCTTGAACCTGGGGTCGAGAGCTGACACTGGCCGGGATCCCGAATCGGCGATCGAGCTGATTCATCGGGGGGGATCGAGAGCACGGCGGTCTCGTGTACGCGTTCAATCTACTTAAATCTGGTTCCTTAAGTTGATTCCCCTCTGCTCTCGTTTTCACCGGCGAAGCTGGCTTGCTCCAAGTGAGCTCAGGTGACCCCCTCTTGCCCCTCCGCGTCTCGTGGCTGTTTTTCTTTTTGCTGGCAGCTCGGGATTCATGTTTCCAATAGACGAGACCCGATGAAATTTTCACGAGCTTCTTCGGGCTCGGGCTACCCTTTTACCTTCTCCACGCGCAACAGGAAAACGTTTCTCCATTTTTCATTCCTTTATTCAACACCATAAGCATGGAAATCTTCTCGCGGCTTACAAAACGCCGAGGTAACAACGATCGGGACTGTGGAAATATTTTCAAGCAGTTTGTACGCGTTTTATTCGGTGGAAAGAGCGTCGGATATAAATGACCTACTAATATATCCAATTTATTTCAACCCCGAACACATCCAATTTGTTCCCGGCGTCGATACGCGCGTTTCGCTCGCGGTGCACTCACAATTTTCGACCCAGTTTCAGTTCGGCTGTAAACTGAAGGCAGGCGACGCGTAATTGTCCGGGGAGAGGAAGACGCGTTACGCGATTACTTGTTGCTTGACACGACACCCTTTGTTCCCTCTAAATGTTCTAAAAATACGTTCCCCGCTCCATGGCCGCGGCGTGGTCGAAAGGCTAATTAACCGCCGCTGGTTTCCGGCTTTTATTCAACCTCCCAGGCTAAATAAAACGAAAATGAATACGCGATGTAAAAACATCGCGGACAATGTACTGCGATAATTAAAATTTATAACTCACTTCAGTTTTGTATTCACGTCCGTTTAATATCGCTGGTATATTTCCTTAGGGATTATGCTCAACAAGTGTTCAGTAATTCTACCCAAAATTTGGATTATATTATTTTTTATAATAGTTAAGTTTATATAATAAACTATAAAAAAAAGTCTAGCGTAATTACATGCACGTGTAATCGATGTTCTTACTGAATCGAAGATATTTACCAAGTAAATACCAAACAACTGCTTATAAAATTGATGAGACACAAATATTCCATGTCAGCAAATGAATTACTATTGCATTACGTTTCGTTGCACAAAGCAAGGAGAAAAATGCGAGCTTTTTCCTGGCTCCGATAGATTCGTTTCATTGGTGGAAACAGCGAAATGCGCGCGACAGGTTGTCCGAGCTATCTCCGCCACACTGTTGTTGTTTCAAAACCTATCTGCTCCCGATACGCAAAGCCTGCTGTATGGGGAACGTCGTTTGTCAGGCGAAATGGGGTAACACGTACAAAATCGAATGAGCTGGACGAACTGCAATAACTACTGTCCTACTCAACTTTTTTTTTTACACCGTTATGCTTTTCCTCGCACCATACGAACATACATTCGAAATTCACGTAGAATTACTACTGGAAACAAGATTTTTATCGAATTAATTCATTTTTTATTTAAATATGTGAAATACGATTATTACATTTTATTGGAAATTGTTTTCGTACAAAATTTATTAAGGATGTGTTGGCTACATAGTCAATACCAAAAATTTATGTACCTTAGAAAAA
>NW_017176762.1:29383-32824 GCF_001652005.2 Ceratina calcarata | reverse complement strand
TGTTTAAGTATATGTATAGCCTATACATCCTGAAATCTATTGGAATATAGGATGTGTAATTGAATGAAATTCGGTGATATTATATTCTGTTTACGTAATTTCTAATTTCGTTCCACACTACATACAAGTTTAAAACATAAATATAATTTCGATTGCCTTTTGAATTGCCGATTGAAAATATGTTGACATTTCAATTAAATTTAATATTAAATATTTATTAAAAATGGATCAGATCAATATCTCCAATTTATTTTTGCTCGTATGCAGTAAAGCTCTCCAAGCAATCAGTTATGTATCTGTCGCCCACTGGTAGAGTATCACATCGCATCTATGCATCAGTTCCTTATTTACAATTCCAACAAATATTTAGGCGACATGAAAAACGAGAACAAAGTTTTATTTAGTTTAGAATTTTTATTTGCCTCCCACGTTTAGTCTCTCAGTGATAAAAACTTTAGTTCCACGGTTAAAATTCAATCTCAATTCGTTTCGTTAAAATGCAGGCGTGGATTTATTCCAAATAAAAAGAGACAGAGAGAGATAGAGAGAGAGAGCGAGAGTTTCCTAACTAGAGCTGTAGGTATCAGGAATAAGTAAAAAGAGCGTGGAAAACCGGAAGTTGACCAGGTTCCTCTGTAACACCGTGACCAGTATTCAGTTTTTCCTCGAACTCGTCCCAAATGAAGATTGATGGACGTTCCGGTCTAAAACGTTCGCGAAAACACTCCGGAAAATCTATTCCCTGGTCGGGAACGCCCCTTCCGTGTATCAGGCTGGAACACACGGGTCGATGGAACAATCGGTGGTGAATATAAAAGCACACAAGTTTTCATTGTCTGAATCCCTCCCACACTCTCTCTCTCTCTCTGTCTGCCTCGTTCCAGTGTTTCTGCTCGATCGTTCGAGTGGACTTCTTACGCGAGCTTGGTTATCAATGGTCGTAGACTGCATGGAAAAAGCGTCGTTTTGTTGCTTCACAAATGATCCCCTGATACTTCTCAGAAAAAGAGAGTCGCGACGGTTATTGCACTAAGGACTATAATTAATGCTTTCTTAATGAGTAATCTCTGTGTAATTTCAAACCTTGTAGTTAAATTATCAATTTTATTCATTTATAATTTTAGAAAGTTGAATGTAGAGAAAGTATTTTGGTATGGGATGTGATATTAAAATGTATTGGATTTTAACAATTTATAAAAATAGCAATTTATTCATTAAATAATATATAACTAAATGAATCAAGGCTATGAACAATACAAATAATATTAGGTTGAAAACTTTCAATCTAAATTCCCGATAAATCGACGTTTCATTTCTTTCATCAAAGCTTTCATTCCTTCATGAAATTAATGATCATTCTTCAATATGTAAATGTCAATCTGACTTGAAACTTCGTTTCTATCAATCCTTGGAATAAGCTCGCCTCGAAGAAGCTCGATGAAAAACGTTTCTTTCTGCCAGTCGATTTTACCTGAAATTCGGTTTCAAGTAGAACGACTCGGGATATTTGAACGAGCTACCGAAACGATTTTCAGATAAGCCAGCATCGTCGTTAATCTGTAAAGAAGCCGTTGATCCCTTGGCTGAGCCACGTGACGAGCGGAGGGCTTTATCTAATCATGTATCGGCTGTTTACCGTTTTATGGAGCGAACAATTTCGTAATTAATTCACCGATCCGACGGTCTTCTTTTCTTATCGTTCCACCGAAGAGGAGCGTTCAGTCGGTGGCTCGATACGATTGTGTCGTGGAGTCGCGGGCACGCTCGGGGAAAGAACACAACCGCGCGGTTCGTCTGCGGAAAATAAGAACTATCCGTAGCCGGCGATAAATCGGGAAGAAGAAGAGCGGTGCGCGGTCCCTGGTGGATTTTATCGGGATCGGTGCCACGCGGGTGAAAAGCGGCGAGAGGGACCCGGTGAACGGAAGTGGACTCGATAAGAAGGAAACTGGAGTAAAGGGCCGCGACCATGAGCAACTCCGGAGCCATTCCTCTGATCTTGGTGAAGAAGGAGCAGCTCGTCGAAGGCAAGTAACCGACCCGTCCAACCCCCATTCGACTCCGACTTCCAACCCCGGGTCGCGTTTTACTCTTTTTCTCATTGTCGGGGTACCGATTGTGCGACGACGCGACGGGGACGACCCATTGTCCCCGTCCGCCGGATGTTCCGTTCTTCGCGAGAGAGGAAATGATGTTAGGCCGACTATTATCGACCGATCGAACGGCCCAGATCTGTGCCACGATTCATTCATTCCATCCACGTACGCGTGTGCTTGATTGCAATTCTAGTCCCGAGTTTCTAAAAGTCAGAGATTTTCGGAAAAAGTTCAATCGTCAATGGTTTATAGACAAGTTTTCTATTCGTCTTCTTTAACACTTTAATTAGTAACACNATTTTTGTATGAAGTAGAAATTTTATAGTAGTATCAATTTATAGAAGGCTAGATAAAAATAATATAATATTCTACTGAAGCGGAGGGCAAACATTGTTAGTGAAGACATTTAGAGATTATAAGCGGTTACTTTCTTAGGAGTAGAAGAGAGTTTACTTTTGTTAAAGTTGAAATTGAAGCAGAAAATGGAAGATATGAAAGATAAGATTGGGAATGTGAAGACAGTGGAGAGGGTGGGAAGAGCGAAAACTATGGAGGAATGAAAGTGTATGAGAAAAGTAGAAACCAACTCCATTTCTGGGCCAATAGTCTGAAATAAATCGGTCGGTAATTCACGACCAATAGTAGAAGGTCGACTGTGTAATTGAAATATAATACTGACGAGATCCACTGGAATAAAGTCCCGATAAAGATCCTACAATTTGAATATTATGACATATAACGACAGTTTGCTTTATCTTTGATATTCTGTACACTCTCACAAATTGTACTTTTTACATTCTTTGAATTTCCTCTAAAAGCATAAAATCCACATACGGATAAAAAGCACGCGTTAGGGTTGAGAAAAACGATGCGCCAACCTGGAAGTGCAATTCTAGGTCTGACATGTACCTGCTTATTCTACTGACTCGCGTTGCTCCACGTACACGTCTCGCGTGAAACTCGACTCAGCGCGTGGTAACAGCGTTAGACGATGGAACTGGGTCCTGTCTTTCCTTACCTCGTAAATTTTCCCCGTGAAGGCAACGCCTTTACGATTTCCCGCGGCAAATGGTTCCACAGGCAAATCTGCTCAGGAGCCAACCGACCAATCCTCGTGAGATAAGCTTAACGGATTGTCTATTCGACGATTTGTCTTCTGTTTGCGCAATCGTACGAGCGCAACTTTCTTGTTGCCGAGTCGGATGGATGTCTCGAGTGAAACACGCATGAAAATTTGTTTTCCGTCCATTGGATTCGTAGTAACGTTACTTCTCTCCCTCTGCAATCTTTTAATGTATCGAATGTAAGGCTTTGAATTATTTTAGGAAAAATAATAAAATATTAT
>NW_017176762.1:12656-28555 GCF_001652005.2 Ceratina calcarata | reverse complement strand
AACAATTGAGTAATTAATTCTATTATACATTTTAATAATAAAAAAAAAGTTTCAATGAAACTTCATTTATGAGAAATTCTATAATAAAAGCAGTGAATATTATGTTATTTTTCATGAAATTTCCTATTGTCCGAGCTTACATAAAAACAGGAGTACAATAGAAAGTGCGAAGACAAAAGAAGGATTTTAAAGCATTCCAATTGAAATGAAATTCAGGGATAAACTAGCGCATTGTTCTGGCATTACGAATTCTTAATCTAAAACAATGACGAGGCAGTTTTGCTTGTATTATACTCGCATTCAAAGTGTCAGTAATAATAACAGGGGCTCGTGGAAGCTGCTCGTTTTTCCAACAAAGTGTGAGAGCCGACGTGGGGAAAAAAATACCCTCGCAATTCTCCCGGTGACGGGAAGTCGATGTCAACTTGTCACGTGGCGAACGTTAAATCGATACATCGAATTGTTGCATACCCTGACACACATTCGCCGAGTTGTAGGCAGTTAGTCATGGATTTAGACTATAAGTTATGGCAAACGAGGGAAACTAACAAGAAGTAGATAGTATGAATTTGCCAGCGTACTTAACCGCGTTAAATGCGCAGAGTTCAGGGTAATTAATGAAGGTAGTTTCGCCAGAAATTTCTCGGCCTGGGGTCCTTTAAGTGAGAGCTTTATGCCTATGGAAATTATCTCCAAGAATAATGGAAATTCTCTTTTGAAAATGAAAATGAGATTATGTATTCAATTAAAACGAAGTGCAATGGACTGGTATAATTCGAAATTATATTCTTACTCTGTTGTCGATTGAGACTCTTAATGATTTTAATGGAATTATAANCTGTTTAAGTTAAAATGAATTTTGTATCATTAAAGACAGAAATTACAATTTTCTTAAATTCTTATAAACTCTAAATCTAATGAAATTCGCTTAAATTTATTAGGATTAGTATAATCGTTTTTCCTCAATTACATTCTTGACCTTTCCGATAATGGTTGTTAAATTTAATTAATTAATTTGGTCAAAAAGGGGTCTTCTAATATCTTCGGTAGGGATAGTGTTGAAAGTAATCATTTTATAATTCATGGAATGCCTGAGAGTAGGGAATGGAATGAAACGTTCGAAACTTGTGTGCAGTCTATCGGAACTAATCGAGATTAAACGCGTTGTACTTCAAGCACTCGAGTTTCATTTTCCTCTAAACGAAACGGTTTCATTTTGCGAAGGGGTTTTCTCCCCTGCTGGTGATTTAAGTCAGCCAGCTCGTATCTGTAGCGGCCGTGGAAAACCGGCGGCCTTTTAAACCATCCACTGGAAAAGATATACGTTTTCTCGGGCCCTAAGTAACCCAAGGAGCCGAGTAAAACCGGTCGAACGTTAATCTTTAAAGCTCCGCGAGCCACGTAATGACCGATAGTCGCATACACGCTCTTTACGAGGTTTAACGCCGAGCTTTAGCTTCCAACGCTGCGACACAGCGTTGAAATGTGGGGCTGGCTGGAAAAAATGGAGCGGATCTTTGTTGACTTTCTTTGTGGCTTACGACCGAGCGGAGCCATGGGAAAGTCTACCGTTTCTCTTGAATAGTCTTTTAATGACTATTCCCTCAAAGAATGGAGAATTCTTTTTATTATACTTCTTCGTTAAATGTTCCGACTGGACATGAAATTCGTGACCTTTTTACCTTTGCAGACGTAGGAAGAATAGTGAGTGAAAGACAAAGAGAATTGATTTAATAAAGGAACTTAATCCATCTAATTCACATTATTTATGTGTTTCTTCCAGCACCTTCTGCTATTAATTGTTGACTACCTTTCCTTCCTTCGAAATTTAGATACTAAAAGTTGTATTACTCTAATGTATGTATTTGTATCTTGGATTAGACTTTGATTTTCCTATCTTTTCATCCTATATTTGTCGCTGGACGTCAAAATCTATTTTTGTCAGCTCTTTCACCACGTCTTTCCCCTCAACCCTCATTAAGTTGACACCTGACTGGCTCCACCCATTCCTTTTTAAATATTCCTCCCCTTCCTTGGTACTCTTTTGTTTTAGGTTTAGTTTATTTTGTCTACAGTTCAACAAGTTTTAGAAGAATGTAAGATCGATGGTGAATGAAGTGTAAAATGAATCGTTAATGTGCGAAGGGTGAGTAGGTATGAATGATTAAGTATATTCAAAGTGCAAACTTATTCTTTGGCCGATAAGGCTAGTACTATAATGAATACTATTATTACAATATTCTAAATATTCGCGTACCTCGTACACAGTTTTTGTATCATACCAGAAAATAAAAGCAATAAAGAATGATTTGTTAAATGCTTTAAAAATAACAATCTATTCATGTGTAAGCAGCAAAGTAGGAAAAGCTGTGTGGTATTTGTTTGAATTACAAGATTCGTGGGCGGCATTAATGTCCCCGTGATTTTACCTTGGTATTCCGTATCCGCGATACCTATGCTTACCACGTGTTGCGCTATCCTCGAACAAGACCGGGGTGTACCTTATCGGTAATCCCCAGGCACCCCCCGCCTCCCACTCACCCTTGTCCCTTCGACTTTCCGCTTTTGAACGCGTCCGCGAACAATGAACGTTACCGTCGCGGGACAGTTAATCTCTGACACTGCCGCCGTGGTACACCCGGTAATGCGAACGTCGCGTCAGTCTCTGATTTTCCGGCCAACGATTTTCTTTTGTTAGCTCACGGAATCCGCGCCCTCTCTTTCGAACAATCTCGATGGAACGAGAACAAAACTGGCTGCAATTTGAGTAGCAATTAATTTTATGATACGAAAGAATGCTCACAGGTCAGACGATTTGAGGGAACTCGAAATTTTTAGCGAAAAGGTTGCTGCTTCGACGGTGTCAGGAAATCCCGATTACCAATACTTAACTCATTAAATGCTGAAGTTAGAAAAAAAATACATAGAACCTTTCTTGTATATTTTCATTTCTGAGAACATTAAATTTATTTACTTCTTGCTAATGTTCAATATTTAAATGCATTTATTCCAAAATCTCTAAAATAAAATAAAAGTTTTTAATATGAAATATATATATCACTTAATATAAAGTGTTCATACCGCGCAGTTTAGTCAAAAGTATTGACCGACCAAGCTACTATGGGAAATGCTAGTACCCGTACACAATTATAACTGAAAATACAAACATAAAACGTCAGT
Organism: Ceratina calcarata; assembly: GCF_001652005.2. Taxonomy (NCBI): domain Eukaryota; kingdom Metazoa; phylum Arthropoda; class Insecta; order Hymenoptera; family Apidae; genus Ceratina; species Ceratina calcarata. The sequence goes on along the minus strand of NW_017176762.1, from coordinate 25,375 downwards.
TATTTTTCAGTATTTGTTAACTATAAATATTTATGAAGCAATGTACATTTTGATCACGGTTGGCTCTGTAACTGGGTTAGACGCGGTGAAAAGGGTGTAGAAATGAATATCAGGGGGTCGGCGCGGAGCGTCGGGCATGTCCGCAGAGGGAAGAAAGGGGAAAAAAATCTAAAAACATGGCTACCGGAATTCGAAATGTTTTCGTCGTCAAGTGGCGGCGTCGGAGAGGAGAAAATTTGAATACTGCTCCGGACGCGCGTTTCGAATGAGAAGAAAAAACTCGACCGTTTCAATGGTAAAAAGATTGACCCGGATTCATCGGGTGAAATTAAAAAGGCTCGCGCTCGAATTTATAACAATCTCTGCTCCCCCGACCATGTTAATTAAACGATGTGCTCCACCGGGATTGGTCACTTCTTTATGCATTGCAATCTCTGTACGTGTTTTCATTATTTCCTGGATACACCAGACGTTCTCCTTTGTTGATTTCAACGAAAGTTACCAAAGAGAAAAATGTATAGCTTATATTTCGACTTATTATTAACATAATGCTTTGCTCGGTTTTATTGACAGACACATGGAAAAGGAAACTGTCTTTTTGATATCCTCTTACTTAGTTTTAGTCCCTCGCTGTGTCTTCGAGAATTTCCCTGTTATGTTCGTAACCTACTTTTCCCACGGAACAAAGCCGTGCGTAAACGTCGATGGCGAAACTAGAGAAGGCTTTTAATTCCAGACACAAGTCTCTCAGCCCGAATACTTTCGTATACTACTCCGGCATTGAGTGCAGATATACTATAACATTATTAGAATCAAGGATATATTATTACACACGCCTCTCTCAAATTTTAATCATAGTATAAATTATACAATAGAATGAGACACTGTAAATCTATGAATAAATGAAAACTAATATTTTAATGAATAATTGATAGAAGATTTATCACGTTTCCATTGTTTTATTGTTAGAACTATTCTAGCAAAATCACATTAAGTTCAATATAAATAAACTGCGGAAATCGAATGTACGGAAATGATTATAAATAGTCAGTTATAAATAATAGATGAGGCAAAACAGGATCAGCATGATTCTGCAGGAAACAAATATTTCATGCTCGCCACCCTGATACATATAATATTAGCGTGGGCGAGAAATAGCCACGTAACAAGGGATTCGTCCGTCTCGTTTTTCGACGGCCGCGTCCGTTCGAGCTTTCCTTGTTTTCCTATTTCGCACCCCCGTGCCCGGTAAGGGTTGGCTCGTGACAACCTAGTTTTTAGGCTAAGCTAAGCCAACGAGGCACGCTGGTAAAGTGACGTTTGTGAAACCGCGATATAATGAGGCCGAGATTTCAAGTGTCACTGGCAGCCTTTTCGAAGCGGTTCGCTGAAATATAGCCCGATCCTGAGAGGCTCGTTCGTTAACGACTGAAACTTTCACCTTTTCCTATCCCCATAATTCTGTTTTCCTTATGCCCCAACGTTTTTCTAAATTTTTCCAATTTAATCTAAATATCGACTGATACATTGGGTTGTACAGGAAGTTCGTTCAGATTTTTATAGAAAGTCAGCGCATTGTGAATTTTGATATATATTTCTAGATTTATTGAAATATTCACTATTTTGTTCAGCACTCTTTCTCCATCTTTCATGCAACTTGGCATATCTAGCCGTAAAAATAGTACAAAATATGCATTTACGTCATTACATGAATTTATTTCATAGACAACTGAAATTCGTTTTAATGTTTAGTTTGCCAAAATTTTAACATTTTACAAAAATATTTCATCGATTTACATATGCATGAGCAGGCATCTAATTTCGGGAAAGCGATCTAACGAGAATGGGATGATAGAATATGGGAATAATCGATTCCAGTCGATGATGCATCATCGTTAAGCGCCCAATTCACGCCAGCGATTTGCCTAATTGCCTTCGCCGGATGCGAAAGGGTATTTGCCTTTGAATTTTCAGTTCTCTATTAACTCGCGGCGAGACGTTGCGCATTCGGTTGTGCATCTAGCAAACACGAATCTGCATCCAGTCTCTTGAATCGTTGGTCGCGTTTTGTGGAACGTAAACGTTGACGTCGTCATCGTCGTCGTCGTCAGCGGACCGAATTGCATGCAAATTTGTTTACTCCGGGATTCATCATTGTGGGTGGATGAAATGCTCGCTGCGCATTTCTCGATATGCAATTTTCACACGTATTTTCATTTTCGTTTATCTTCTATATTTAAATGCCACATATCAGAATATTTAGAATCACACGAGTTGTTTCTGATTTTATTTTTCCACTTTTGTGGTATTACTTCATCTAACAATAAGCATTGTCATAAGAATAGAATTCAGGTTTGAATAAAATATACTAACAACAAAATTATGGCTTCATGGAACTTGTGTTGAAAATTGCCCAAGTTTGGAAGCTGATTACTTAGCAACAAACTGAAATTGATTTTTCTTTTAAAGTAAAACTTGAAACTTTTACTTTAAAATGCTATCCAATTTTAGTTTTGATACAAACCCTGCGATAGACAAAGATAAAATCTACGGGCATGTTTAAAACTTAGAAATTAACAAAGTGTGATAATAGATTGATAATTTTTTCTAGTGACGTCGATTATGGCAAATGAAAACTTGACTCTTCGCCTTTAATTTAAAAGAAAAATTTGTTTCTTGATGTTTTATATATAGCAATCTAATAATATATATTAATATTATTCTAGAAGTTATGTACTAAATGACAATTCAGATCAATAACTATAAATATAAATTCTGCCTGTGTTTTGCTTTAAAAATAACGAACTGATTTTGGATAGGATTCTGTATAATTAGAATCGCATTCAGGTTTCATCAGAGCTATTTGTCGCAACAACGATTAATTAATTCGCGCTCGGTTCGACGATCCTCGCTTCCATTGGACCGTGATTTTCGCAGAATCCGAGCTAATCGTAATCGGATGATCGAGGCTTCCTTTGAATCTCACGGATTGACACGTGGCCGCGGTAATTATGGATCGCAGCTGAATCGATTTAATTCGCCAGCTGTCAAGGTTACTGTTTAAAACGGCACGCGAGGTTGCGATTCTCACTCCATTAATAGTCCATGAAACGGGTTAATTAATGATTTATTGGAAAAATCGCTTTTCCTCTAATATTTGATAATATTACGATTACATATACTGATGTAAAAACAATGTAACACGGATCGACATACCGTGTGAAGCAACACACTTATTTCAATTTTTAATTATAAATTAATTGTAGAATCGTAATTTTTTTCGTTTGTCTTTTCCCAACACCGATTAACACTAAACCTGCCATGCATTGGTCAAATGACTATTTCTAAATTCTTTCTTAAAAAATTAAAGAAAAACAATGTTTGTTTGGTTTATTTTTAAAGTCCTAATTATTATGTAAGCTATCATACCGAAGTACCAAGGCCGATACTAAATTGCACTTAAATGTAGCACGTTAGTGTTAGAAAACTGTCAGTATACGTTTAGTGTTAAATTGGTGATAAGCATTGAACACAGCGTGCACGTGTTTGAAGATAAGACCGTCACCAACACGTGTTACCTGCTTCGGAACACTGTTCACTAACGAACTTAATTACGCCGCCTTGTAGTGCTCGTTCGCTGAATTTTAAAGCATCGCGTCGCATGAAATATTGTTCCATTTTCAAGAGAGTATATACCGCGTTGCTAAGACGATACGTACGGTTAATAGAATTTTCAGATAACGCTGGTAGCAGGGAATTCGGATAATGGGACGGTTCTACTGTATTCGATGAGCGCGAAACGTCAAGAACGTAAATTGTCTGACGAGTGGAAGGCTGAATCGAATATCGATGCGTTCCAAGGCTGATATAATCACGAATCGCGACACACGGGGATCATTCCCTCGCTACGTCAGCTGCTACTATCGATTGCAGTTGAATTTAATTAATTTGCCAGCCGCTTATCGCGACACCGTCCGAATACATACGTGACGTCCAATGCCTGTGATCGGTTCATTAATCTAGCCGCCGCGTTGCTTGACGTATTATATTTTATATTCTATGCCGTGATTTCATCGTGTATTTTCCCTTGCAGAGGTTCATAGGTGTGACGCCGTGTATTATAAATCGCACGTTGCGTTATGAAATGTTATTTCATCGAACTATCTCATCATACATTACAATTAAAAATTATCATACTACTTAATACATATAATATATAATATAATACATCGTAATACGTAATTGTCGTTATAATATATCATATATCATATATACTAAATTGAAAGATAAGACAATAAATCAATCTGATAGTTATAAGTGTAAAATCATAGACGGACGTTCTTGTCTTATTGATAAGAATAATTAATGTACTAAAATTGTAAATTCTAAACTACGTACTAAATTAAGAGACAATAGAATAAATCAATAAACAGCAGGAAGTTCGGAATAAGAGACGATGAAAACTTCGCTGCGGTTGAAGAACCTGGGAAACGCGGTCAAAGTTTCAAAGGGATAATTTTCTTTGGTCAAGAATCAGTGATAAGGAGAGAGGGAGGGCAGAGGGATAGGTAGCTTGAAACGAGCATCTGACGTTCGTTGGCAAGCAGTCACTTCAGAAGATCGGAACGCGCTCCAAGTATTTGGCAAGTGGTCGGAATTTCACGGGAGAGTTGCGATTCCGCGGAGCGGAAACACTTTCGCGGCCGTTCCGCGTTGTCATCGGGGAGCGGGAACGGTCGCCGCGGCTGTCATCGGGACGATAAATCGTACGGAATTAAATTCTGCGAACGCTGCCAAAACGGGTACATGGCCGGTGAACTTAAAGACCGAGACGAAAGCTTCGCTCGCCGGTCGGTTAATGAGACGAGCACCGCGATTGACATTGTCGACTTGAGTCAGGGGGTACCGGCTTAGTCACGAAATTTGTAGTAGTAATAATCGTTTATTTACACTGACGCCTTTATACATATATTAAAACGTCTTAAATACTTTTTAATCCTCCTTTTTTTCTCGTGCGTAACAAAACGTGGTCTCTTCCTTTGTATCCTCTTTTTATTAAATAAAAACATTCAATGAATAATTTCAAATATTTCACAGTGACTCATCCTGACTCAGACGATATTTCTATATTTCATTCGTTCACCGAAGAATAGGTCAGCTGACGAATAAGACAGCGGATTTGATTTCGAGCGACGTATTACCGCGATGATTTGAGGTAATGGAACAGTTATCAAAAAAACGAATCTCTCTCGGGTCGTCATGTGACTGTTTCGTACGAGATAATGAATTCCCCCATGTGTCACATGCGACGCGGTGGGTATTAATCACGAGAACGACAGTCGCTCGCATTCTTGCGTGACCGTGGAGATAACGCATTCCTCGTAGCCGATCTATTATTTCCGTTGCTATTAACCTTTAAACAATAACGACATGATAAGGAACATCATCGATCAGCACCGCTGCCATTCCACTAACTGAGTTGTCCTGCCTCGACTCCGGCTAATACGGAATTTATTAAATTGTCCGCAAGAATAATATAGTCTATTTTATGTAAATACGCGCGTTCGATTTAAATTTAATTCATCATTAAACTGCGGGTTTTGTCTATCTATACGAAAATTAAATGATAAAAAAATATAAAAGGTGGATGTAATGTGAAGAATTCTCGTTTATTGATACGATGGAAATATTCGCAGTTTGTTGATTGTCATTGGTGTTTTATTAAGGTTTACACGATGACCGAATATACGGAAAGCACTGGTAGCTGGACATTTGAATATCACCAGACCGGGGTGGCAAATCGGTTCGAATTCGACCTCGAGAATACGCATAACGCATAATGCATAAGTTTCGTGGCTGAAGGTCTACGTGAATCGTCAATAGGCCGTGCTCAACCGGGGACACATTAATTCGCGTCTGCTGACCTGAAATATCTAATAGTGGCGCTCGATCGAGCAGAAAAGTGGCTATTATATTAGCCACGGTGCATTCCGTTTTTGATCCGGACTACGTGAAACGAATTTCTAAAATTTAAATGAAACTTTCACTGAATCATAAAACTGTATAAACGTTTGTCGTGGAGGCTGTCTCATGATTATGCTTTGAAACAAATGTTCTTACTGAAAATTGAAAATACCAAACAACACCAGAAATATTAGAATAAAATTGGAAGAGAAATCAAAGCTCAGATGGAATGATGAAGATTTCTACATTATTCTTACATAATCTTCTTGCATTCTGTTTCGTTAAACTTTCACGCCAGCTGCCCACGAAATTTCCATCTGCTCCCTGGCTATTTTTCAGTATCCCCCAAGGTCATTCCGTGCAGCGAATCAGAGCATTCTTTTGGTACCACAAGGATGTACAATCACGAATGTCTTAAAGGGTGACTCGTTCTCAGTGCCCTTTTTGATCCCTGAACAGTAAGGCTAACGAGTAGCGCCCTTGAGGCTCGGCTAATTCACCCACCCTTTCCACCCTCTACATATATATGTAGCTTCAACGTGACGAGTTCCAGTGACAGATATGACGCAGTACATAAAGAAGCTGAGTTCAAATAAAAGATTTAGCATTGTACAGAGTGGCAGACATTTAGAGGCAGTTTAAATAAAATCATAGAAGAATGATAAATCTAGATTGAAATAGATAATTTAGATTGGACAATTTTCGACACCATGATGTCACAATTTTTTTTAGTAGTGTGTATTGAACAGTGAAACGAAGAAAACAACAGGTTGAAGAGATAATGAAGGCATCTACGTTCAAAACCGGATTCATCCACGCGAGGACAAGCCTGCACGAACAGCTCATTAACAGAAAAGCGAATAACGTGTCATTGTCCAATCCAATATATGTACGTACATATGTATGTGTCCAACGTATGTACATGTATCGCTACTACGCGTCGCACCGTATCAAAATGATTGTGCTCTCGAGAATAAAAATCAACTCCCGCGAAAGGGTATAATGGAGAATGAAAACAGCAGAGGGTGCGAGGATTTTAGAGGACAATTCAAGTACGCGTATTCCGGTCTTTTGTAATATGGAGTGGATGAAACGGGAATGTGGAGAGCTGTTCGAGATGATATTGGAAAATTTCATAAATGATTGCGTGGTACAGTCATTCCATTCTTCATTTTATTATAACGAATTATTCTTCATTTGCGATTTATTACTTGATTTCTGGTTCGTTATCTTTTGCACGAAGTATTTCAATCATTCCTTTTAACATTTTGTCACTGACTGTGGAAGAATATAATTTAAGTATAATAATATGTATAATTGGTCCTAATTTCATATTTGAAAAAACGAAAGACAGTTCCAAGTTCTCAGATAAGTAAGAAGCTTCTGTTATCATCTTATCATCGATAGAAAAAAAGTGAGCGTAATCCTGTAATGGAACCCCGGCTAGTGGAAAAGTGCCGCTGGAGTGGTACTTTGAGGAGGGGGAGCACCCCCGCGATTATGACGTAGCAAAACGAGGGAGGAATTGGATTCGAAAGGAGATCGCCGAGATTGCCTTCTGGGTAGCCCATGCTTCCCCTCTTTTTTCACCGTTTCCCACCCTCGATCCTTCCCTCTTTTATTCACCGTCACTGATATCGGACTTTTCGCTTGGTCTGCGCGCATACCCGTCGCCCGTGATCCTCCTCCAACGAGAATTATCCGATCTCGAGATCGAATTTTTGATGAACGAGACCTCGTGTCGCTGGATTCGATGGGACAGGTTCGCTTGAGAATTCGCTCTTGGCGGTAGATATTTTTCAAGTACCGCCAGCAGTTTTTGATCAGACGTGCTAATAACATGAAATTCATCCTTTCTTTCACATTGCAAACGGTTATCAACATGTTTAAAAATTACAAAATCAATTGTCATATTATAATCTTTTATCAATTTCTGTTTAAATTAACAGTTCCACTTAATTGTCTGCAAATGATGCAAGTATAATCATTTTGGTTACACATTCATTGGTAAAATATGACATCACTGTCTCTTATTTAGTACTGAGTAAAGAGAGTAGTTTGGGAAGGGAAGGGTTATTTAGAGACTGAAATTAATTTATTTATTTATGTGTAATATTCGCTGACATATTAATAAAAATTCTATTTCGTTATTCAATTAAACTCGGTACAAAGGTCGAGGATCAACAAGCTACCGGCTTGTTGAAGTCAGGTTACCACGGAGAACAGGCGGGGGTAAGGGCTGTGCGAACCCGTGGCCGACAACTTGCGGCCGAGGGAAATTAATTAGCCCGAAAATTAGTTCGCCAGGACGACCGGACACAATGAGTCAGGCGGACGTGAATTACACGCGCGTGCTAAAGAGACGTAACCCCCATAAACCATGCTACGCCATCAAACACAGTCCAGGCGTGATTTACTAAAATTTCAATGTTGATAGACAATGTAATTATGCTTCATTTAGTGGATAATAGTCTTAGCGAATAAATAATCAGTATGAGTAATTTAAATTAACAGTATAACTGCGAAACAAGTCAACATAACTGGTTTTGAATGGAGAAATGCACAAGAAATTCGGTAGTTTTAGTGGTAAATTAAAAAAAGGATTCTGTCCCTATGTACTTTCTATTTAGTCATTCTTTCTTACTTTCTGTGGTAGCAGAAATAATTCATGTGCTCGAGTTAAAATAAACACCTGTATATATAAATAAGTGATTCACATACGTATGAATGTTCTTCAGATTTTCATTTATATTAAATCGGATATGCAATGGTATTTTTCATTTGTCTGTAATATTAATAATATTATTTAAATTAATTAGTTTATTTTTCTAATTAAAAATTAACTATGCGACCAGTATTTCCATGCACAATAAAGCCATTGGACAAAATCATTGTTATTAAATTGAAACGAGAGAGGATGTCCAGAAAATGTCTGATAACTAAAAAAGGGGTCTGGTAGGTTCATGCGATTGCCGTATATTGGAACCTGATTGGTACAATTTGTCAATTTGTTGCTTCGACGAGGTCGAGGTAGAGAGCTTCTTTCCACCCTCCTACCCTCTCTGCTCGACCCGATTTTCCCTGGCGAACAGCGTCCCGGATATTGCCGGGATAATGGAACAGATCTTCGACCGAATTTTCATGGAAAACCTCTGACCCTGAACTCCTTCCATCATGACAAACGACGATGTATTGTTTATAGATTTTCTAATACAAAAATACTCTACAGCACAAGTTATAAGTCTGCTGTAACAATTCTTTGAAAAATACGATTTCTCTGAAGGCATAAGTGGAAATACTTGACGAATATGTGTGCATATGAGCAAAAAAAATTCTTATTTGAGACCCTTAAAAGTTGATTTAAGGAAAAAGCAATGAAGTATTTTCAAAGTGTTGGAATTATAAAAAAAAATTGGAGGTTCTGTAAATAAGTTCCGTAGATTTATAAGAAGGCGAAAAATATACTGTAATAAAGTGATTCAGTTCTTAAATATCGTCTCGGTATTTGAAAAATGATATTAAGGAGCAGGGGAGAAATGAAGTAGAAAGTTATAGTCCGATCAAAAGATCAAGGTGCTCGCTTTAAAGAGTATGTATACATATACATATATGAGGGCTAATTCGTGGCCTCGCGGCGACGCAAGGTCAGGAAAATCAATAGAACATAGACAACGGGGTAATGATGCCGTGGTCCGATAGCAGCCGCGGCACGACGCGACATTCCGTTCTGTGGAGCTTATCGCGTGCGTTGCCTAAGGTCAGTGACAAAACCGTCTCGCTGATTTTATATCTCGTTAAATGCAAACGCACGCGCGCATATTTTTAATTCACATTCACGGCCGTTAATCTTTGATGAAAATAGCTTACAATTACGCTGCTATATACGAAGACTAAACTACTATTCTATTCTTCGTAAAAAAAATAATCTGAATTTACTTTTACGATTATAAAAAAAGCTCACAATTCTTCATAATTTTCTTCACAAAGCTTCACAATTTTTTGAGAAAAATTAGCACGCATGCAATTATTTTTCTTATAACTCGTTTAAACAATTTAACGATTTAAACACTTATTTTCAAGTAATAGAAAATATGATGTTATCTATTTGAAAGAAAATTAAAATGAAACTTTCACGAATGACGGTTAAAAATGAGAAAATGTTGGGTCGCGTTAAATCCGCAAACGCAGCCACGATTTCCGTTTCGAGGCGACCCAAATAGGGTGAAAGGTGGTCGAGAGGTGAGAAGTTGCAGACTGTTACATTTTCACCAGGGGGCTGGTGGCCAGTCGCAACCCCCACCGAGCGTCGTTTTCGACTGGTATGCCAGCACCGAGCATAGGTAGGGTTAAGCAAAACAATGCAGAATTTACCGTCGGAATCGAGACGGGCATTCTCCCGAATTTGTCAGAAACGCGATTTTATTATTATTAATATAATATAATGTACGTAACTATTTTTCCACTAATCATAATTATATTCTCGTAAAAACAAACTGTAGAAAATCGTGAAAGTCAAGTTCTCTTTTTAATTAAATAAATTCAATTAAGCCATGAAAATTCAGTAGTGAAACCGCAGCAAACATTGAAGTGACAATTCATTAATAATTAAACAATTTGAAAATAATTCACGAGATTTAAACGTGTGACACAATAGAGTGACAGTCCCTAAATATAGCATTTTATCTCTGTAGCAAAATTAATTATATTACGACACCATGAGTTTACGAAATTCATTATTTCATGTAATACCTACATGTATAGTTACTTCATAAATTATCTGAATCAGAGACTTTAACGGTAACGCATATATTAAATTGATACAGGAATCACGCGCTGGTTAACAGGACATTTAACTATACATATTGCCTCTGGAACAGTGAATTTATTTGTTCAGTTCTAAAAGCACAATATTTGCAGGTGCACGTAATTCAGTTTCCTTCTCGGCAATTTAATTGCATTTAAATGTCAAGCGATTCGAGATCTTAATAAAGATACAGTCGAACGTCTCTCGGTATGTACAATGGGACAGTCACCGTCGGCAGTGACGAATGATAAATTATGTACTACTCCCTCCAATCTTCGTCCGGCGATCGCAATTTCTCAGCGGCGCCGTTTAATTCGCAGATCGAAGGGTAAATCAAGCAGCTCGGTTCATTGTCTTCGGGTTCAATAGAAATCGGCGGCCATCCTTCCATCCGCCGTCGCCGTCCCGTTCTATCCCGTCGGAATGCGCTCGAGTATTCGCGAGGCAGTCCCGGACTCCGTCTAATCGAACGGCCGAGCTTACGACTGAACCACCGGAACTTACGTCGAGTGATAAATGGAGGGAACTAATGATAATCGTGATCGGATTTGATAAACAGCAAATCGATCACGGATTCACTTTAATGAGTAGAATTGTACATGTCGAAATCGTTCCTTGCTTGTGAAACCAAGTATTTGCCTCTCCGTTTCCACTTCTTTTAAAAGTGGAATTTATTGCGAGAATTCTGAAGGATGGCTCGAATTGAAACTGTCGGAGCAGCCGCGAGTTCGTCGAACCGCGAGGCCCTCGACCTTAACGTGAACGGAAACGACAATAGGAGATCGCCTTGAGTTCGATTCTCGTTAATAGGCCGGCAGCCAGAGCCGTTCGAGCGTTTAACGCGAACAGAAACGCGCGCCCGGGGACGGGAGTTACAACCAGAGCGGGGGAGTGGGTGGAATAAAAAAATTAATCGTCGGTAGAGACGAGTCGGTGTCGATCGAGCGACAAGCAATTATCGGTGATCGATTGGTCGGGCAAAATCGGCAGAGACACCCCCGTTAAGGCGCTACAGAAATTGCCAGACGCCCCCTCGGTTCAACCTCCCCTCTTGTATCGATTATCGCGTTCGCTGTCCAAATTGCATACTTCATTATCAGATTGCGTACATTCGCGTTCGCTGTCCAAATTGCATACTTCATTATCAGGTTGCGTACATTCGCGTTCTCGTCTGACAAACTTTTCATCTATAAAATCGCTGCATCCGAACTGACATCGAATTCTGTCCATTTTTTTTAATTTGTGTCAGTCATTATTATCTGGTTATTCTGTAACCAATTTCGTTTCGTTGAGATACATTCGTCATAATTAATGAATAAAAATCAAACGATTTCCATTTGACACGATTATTTTATATTAATTATTCAATTATTAAAATTGAAGTTTTTTAATTAAATTAATTAATAATTATTGAAATTGAAATAAATATTTTACAATTATTATCGATGGATATATATCGATGGTCGTGACATAACAATAATTGGTTTTCTAGTCACGACAATAAGTAGACATATGCGCCAATTGTTACCCTTCTTATCTATCGTTGCTCTCTTCTTATTAAACGCTCCCTTTATTCGATCGTTTAATTCGAATCAATCGTACGCCGGCGATAAGTGCAATCGCCGGAGACGTTCGTGGCCGCTGCTGATAGATATTGAAAACCAATAAACGAGTATCGGTGGGGCGAGTGTTCTTCAGGGAAAAAATAAGAATTGCTTAGTAATTTAGAGGCAATTTGTTAGCCGTGTTCTCCAGAAAAGATTCATTGTTTATTGGACTTAATCAGTGTCTGATACGAAGGATCCAAGAACGTTCTCAGGATCAAAGCGGAACTTTAATCTGACAATAATCATTTAATAGCTTTTAGGATTAAAAGGAACGTTTCAATCATTCGACTCAAGTTTTATTGAAGAGGTAAATTCTTAAGGATGTATAGGCTATATACCTAAAC
>NW_017176762.1:0-12139 GCF_001652005.2 Ceratina calcarata | reverse complement strand
TCAATAGTTAACGAGTAATTTACAAAAAACTGTTTTTTTGTTTTTTGCAAATAACTCGTAAACTATTAATGATAGCGAAAACTTTTTATACGGAAATTGTAGATCTCGTCGTCCTCTACAAGAAAGGTCCTATGCAATTTTCCCGTATCTCCAATGGTTTAGGAGTTATTGAGGAAAAATGAAATTTTTTGTCAAAAGTTGGCTGATTCGACGGTGGAATAGTCGGATTTTGTCAACATCAATAAAATGCCATATAATCATATGTAACTCATTAAATATCGAAATTAGAAGAAAAGTGCACTGTTTTTAATTACAGGAAGTGCGTTTTTCTAAGGTACATAAACTTTTGGGATTGACTGTATAGCCAATACATCCTTAAGGTGTTTCGATTAAAAGGAATACAAGATATTACAGTAAACAAATTCAATCAGAAAACAGAAATCTACGTTCCAAGCTTAATTGCACGTGACCAGCACATGACGTGTAAATCATATATTGATTTATTCACTGGATTCGCGCGCTTGGATCTTGCATATCTAATCGTGTATTGCGTAAACAAGCTAACCTCGGGTCATGATTGGAGGAAGCATTGATTAGACTAGCGAATCGTTGGTCAACCGAATACACAGACCCGGTCTGCGAAGGTAGTAACGGGTGTAACCTGTAACGCGGCGGGGTCGATATACTGATCGATCGTCATTAGGACTGTTGGGTGAGCGTCGTCGCCGACGCGACGACGACGGTGTGTCGCAGCGTGCGCTTGACGTGGAATCCCGTTCGCGCACGAATGCCCCGTACAGTTTCTCTGATTGCTTCGTTGATTGATCAGACGAGGCCTTCAAGGAAACTGGGAAGCCAGGGATCTGGAATCTAGGACGAATGTTATAGTTTCTTGACGAGATTTCCTAAAATTATCCCTCGTTCCTGAGAATATTAATATCGATGATTTAATCGGTTGAAATAGAATAGAATAGACTAATAAGTATCGATTCTCAACAAAATTGTTAACATTCCTGTTCAATCACTATTGTTATAAAACAAAATATTATGCAAATTAAAAGAAGTTTTAATTTTTTGTATAAACAATTTTCAAACTTTTCTCCTTTTTTAAATTTTTAATTAATCACATAGCTTTTATATTTTAAAAATTCATCAGATTTACCGAATTCTATTTCATATATTTTAATTAAAATTCATTTCTATGGAATATGACGTTCCACACAAAATTCGTCGAGTCATCAAGGATATTTCAGCAATATGAATTAATTTCCATCATCAACTCATTAAACCAATTTGTACAAAAGTATATTTGTTGATTTCTAATAATGAAATAAATTTCTGACATGTTTAATAACGAAATAAATTTTTAAAGTCTTTTATGTACTACATAGTGATTGGGTGTAATTGACAAATTTTGACTAGTTTCAGAGTTATGATCATAAACAGCAATCTTGCGATGAAATCCTTATTTAAATCCACACATGCTCGTCTCTAAGTCCTTATTTCTGAAACCAGTAGCAAAGAACGGGAAGTTTGGAAGCCAAGAAACTCCAGCCGCGAAAGATTCGTCGTTTCCGTCCCAGTTCGAACTTCCCAAGCCGATCCATCAAATTGCTTACGAGGGCATTAAAGTAAGAGAAAAAGAAGCTCCGTCTTACATAAAATCGTGTGCTCGAGCTCGGGCGACGCGAGATTACGTATTCACAAGAGATCCGCAGAATCGGAGGAGCGAATTTCTCTAACACAACGTCTTAACGTGCGCAGACTGGGTCGCAATTAGATTTTCGCCGACCGATAAACCTGCCGTGTAATTGGAATGTTGAATTTCGCGCGAACCCCAACCGGCTTTGCGGTTCCATGGGCGCGAATCTCTCGTTCCATCGTGTCTCGAAATGTCCGTGAAATCGAATTTCCACGTTTTACCAAAAGTGGACCATTTTGTTTTCGGGAAGGATTGCACAGAATTTTCCTACGCAATTTGATTTCATTTTTTTAAAAAATATAAAGGCAAAACCTGAAACAAGTCTTAGTAATTGTTCCCATGGAAAATTATGACAAGTTTTCTTCTTTGCATATTGTTTTAATTGTAGTGTATATATTGATTTAGGCTACGCGCTTTGAAGGCAAATAAATCACTGGATTATGACTTTTCAGTATTATTTCTTGTATCCCAAATTCAAATTAAATAGTTAATGGCATTTTTTCGTATAAGATCATGCATAATTTTACTTATAAAGATTATTTAATTTATTATGCATAAGTAATTATTTAAAATGCTTCTTGCAAAAACGAATCACGTATTACTTTCCTATCATTAGTCTTTCCCATGAAAATTCGCAGTCAGATAATTAATGCCCTTCATTCATTTATACTAAGTCTGTAACATATTGGTTAATATTATAAATCATTTCATTGATGTCTGTCTCATAATTTCTGCATATTTTTCATACTATTCGCTCGTTCATACGTGTTACATTACTTAACACGATCCAGCGATTAATGTATTACTAATTATAACCCTAGGGGCTTTAATTACGAAACAATCGCCTAGCTGGGCGGCCGCCCTCTCGCCATGGGGTCGCCTCAGTTAGGGGTTGTTGTTCCCGGCCGAAAAACGGGCGCGGTTCACGTCGGAGCACCCTGTATCCGTAGAATATACCGGGTGCGCCGCATGATAATAAAGTACACGGTATATGTACGCGTCGGATTGGAGACGCAGACTCCGCTCTATCGATCCGTTAGCCTGAAACGAGATGGGAACGCCGGACGAAATCGCGATGAATCGAGAGAGGAGAGGTTGGACGTTGGGGCGACGGCGACGAACGGAGGCTGTCGGACGGCGGCGAGAGCGAGACGGAGTCTGCGGGGAAGGATAAAAAGATCGCGCCGCTCGTACGGTGGCTGAAGATAATAGAGAGCCGCGAGAGGAAAGGGGGTGCAGGGAGGAAGCGGAAGAAAGAGGAAGTGCGGTGAAAAATGGGGGTTGAGAAAAGAGTACAGACACCTTGGGTTACGACTCGAAGAGAGAGGGAGGGACGATGAATTTTGTGGTGGAAACAGGGAAAAATAGACGGCGGATGGGGGGAATAGAGGGGGACTGGATTGAATGATGGGAATGAAATATGTGCGCCGCAGGAAGGGATATATCGCGGCCGGAAATGAAACAAACCGATTCTAAGTGAAAGAGAGAAATTCATGAGTGATTTGATAGGCACGGGGGAAGAATGATCGTGGAATAGTGCCAAGAGATGGGGACGAAGTAAAGGGAGGGACACGTGTCCGTTCTCTGCAGCAAAGTATCTTGTCTGCGCGCCTCGAATCGGATCATCCTTAATTGCGGGACGCTTTATTAAAGTCTAATCTTCTTAAGTACTTCTCATCCTCCATGGTCGCGTGAGGTATAACGGAAAGCTGGATAAACTCGGAAAATGTAGAATATTTAGAGCTTGTTATCTACTTTATTAACATTTTTTTACCATCTTTTCTTGTCAGTCTGGCCACGTGCCTTAAATTCAAACGAACCTTTCAATTCATTATTTCATCCTAGTTAGTTATTTTTTCCAGTTTTCTTACAAATGTTAGAACTGGACTGCAGATCTCTATGCAAAGTAGAATATTTGAAACAATAGAATGAAGAATTTAGATAAGTCTCATTTATGAATGAAATGTTTTCGAGTATTTTCTAAGTTTTGCATACTGAGTGCACTGATCAAAATTCAGTACATTTGTGTCTATTATAAATGTATAGAAATCGACACTCTAGTTATAATGAACTTTTTATATACGTTTGTGATATATAATTCTAATTACGATGATTGGTAAATCGATTTACGTTGAAGATTTGAAAAACCGACGAGAAAAATATGGAAATGGAAAAAGTAAGCATCTTAACTCACGTAATTCGTACATATGTACTTCACGTGTTTGACACTACAAAGAGGGAAACTCGCGATTATCGGATTCCGAGGGCGTAGTTTGCCATAACGTTGACAATCCAAATCCCAATTCATGGAAATACACGCGCGCGCGTGATAAGCCTGGTAAAATCCTCGGGCAGCACCGAGATTGGGAATGTAACGTGCTGGGAAAAACCGCGAAATCCTATGGAATAAGACTATTAGCTGAAAAGCGATAGTAAACTACGTGGGGCTAAAGAGATGACCGAGCGACATTGGCAATTGTGTTAACGAACTCATGATCGAATAAATTTATGATATGCGTTGTATAATCGTAATCATATGCCTAATCGACAATTATGACTTCCACTTCGAACGAACGATATATTTGCAGATCTGTTTGCTTAATTATTATTGATTTTTAATCACGAAATTGGATTAATCAATTTTGCACTTTGCATGAACTGAGCATTGAAGGACATACATTTTGCAGGTAAGTAAAATAAATATATTAATAGGTTTGAAAGTTCTTCAATAATATTATATAAATCAAGTTTGACGATGAAATACTAAAATAAATAAAAATAAAATATCGTCTTTACTTTTCCCTCAACAATTCCGACTAATGACAATATAAAAATAAATACTAATTGAGGCATAATAATATAATTTAATAATAAGCTAAACCTTTTAATACTTAAAAGAAACTGAAATATCGAGAAAGTTATTTCGTTGTAAAAGGCAATCTATTTGAGAAAGTTATTTCATTGTAAAAGGCAATCAATTGTTAATGCGAGTCACCGTATATCAAAATTCTGACCTATTATCCACAGTGTCGTTTATTGACATTGTCGCCGCGTACAGCACGATGACAAATAGCAGCCGTGGCGTTTTGGCAGACTTACAAACGTGCAGTAAGTAAATATGTGTACGTCAAACCGGCGACGGAGGTAGACGGCGGCTCGGCGACGTTTCGTGCCGCGAAGATAGAACGGAGGGGAAATGGTTAAGGTCACGGCGAATGGTTTATTTCAGATGGTAGGAAGTCCAGGTGGATTTCCGGCGGCGCAGGTACATCACCGCGATGGATTATCGATCAGCTTCAGCTTCCATCCTCGTCAGTCTTATTAATTATTCCCTATGGATTTAGTATACGAGAATAACAACTAAATAGCGTGTAAAGCAATTACCAACCTCGTTCAAGTCGATTAATCTATCTAACAGAATGTTATTGGCTTTTATTATAATATCTCGCATGCAGAGTAAACCGATAGGAACAGCCATATGAAACAATTATTGATTATTCCTTGATGGTATTAATAGATGTTTCATATGAATTTTGTATTTCATTGAATTAATGCACTCCAGTATTTTATAATAATATTGAAGTAATTTCACTGAAACTGAAGTGCAGTTTTAAGTGTTATTGCTATTCGTCATATGTATGCTAATCCTGCGATAAAAGTCACTACAATTAGTGGAAGTGCAAGTTCTATTAATAGCTGTACAATACCTACATATATTGCAATTTTTAAAAAATGCTTCTGTTTCATCGTTTTAGTTAGAGATGTAAATTAAGTCTATTGTACTTATTAGAATTAACTAGTAATTAAGTTACATACATTACACCCAGGCAAATGGGGTTCGTACACTCGAGACGAGTCGACTCGTTGACCCGGGCTCGAAAGCTTCCAGCTTTCTTCATCGCAACACGTCGTTGGTCCAAGTCCGCGACTATCGAAACCGGGAGTTTGCTATATCGCACGCTCAGAAGCCACCCTCTTTCCGCAAGTATTAAGAAATAACGAGACCCGACATTGAGAGGAAATGTTCTACGAAAGAGGCTAGAGCCCAGAGGCCGATTCCCGGAAATATTTCCGGACCGCCGAGGCGGAAGTTCGAAAGCTCGGTCGCTGCTTGTTCATCGACGGTTTCCGCGCGAGCAAATAAACTCGCCGGCTAGCCGGCGTGTTTCCTTCCATCTACTACCGGCAACGCCACCCACGCGATCCTCCACCCAGGGAGTTTAATTCGGTAAACAGTTTCGTCTCGCGGCCTATTACCGTAGAACGTGCGCTAATGCACGGCAAATATTTAATGCCGGCCGAAACCAAACCGGTAAATAATATCTGTCCGCGGTGCTCTGCGTTCTTCCGCTCTACCCGGCTAATACAACGAGATTAAGTGGGTTCACCTCGAAAGCTCTTGTCAAGATAAATAAATCATGAATATTACAAACTTTCAGGCTGCTTAAAACGTTTTTATTATTAATTTAGAAAATTAAGTTTATATAAGACTCTCTTAGAATAATAACAATAGTAGTATGCATTTTAAAGCATTCCTCTTTAAGAGTAATAATACGATTTTTATATGTTAAATAAAAACTGTATTTGATTGCATCAGGAGATGCGGATTCGTCGATTTATTTGATTACGTCTGGCTAGATTTCTAAATAAACCCTCCGATCCCAATAGATTTAATATCCGCAACCTCAACGGAGATGACTTTGCAATATAAAATTGCGTGAGGATGCGAACAAGCTGCAGCTATAACAACCTCGCAATTCTGATACAGATCTCTCGAGCGCAATCAGAGTTTCGCAAGGCTACAAGAAAAAAACTGTAGTAACGGTTGTTTAATACCGTCGCTCTCTCAGCAGATTATTAGAAACGAGTGCCGTGAACGGTTGAAAAGTCTGCGCGACGCGATGCGCCGATTCGTGTCAACGATGTTTATAATGTAGGATGCGCATCGCGCGTTTAGTATAGTGTATGTACTATACGGTCCACGTATACATGGTATATACAATCTGTACATACGTGTATAGGTGAGAAGGAGATAGCGCATATCTTTGACCCAGATAAGAGGAATTCGAAGGGGTTCTTATCCCGGGTCCATAGCCCCGGGGCGACGCGCGACGGCGCTTCTGGTGCCAGGCTTAATGGAGCTTGAATAACGCCAAGATGAAGGTTGCCCGCTACTCGCAACCCTCGGGCGTTGTCCCGAAATTTTAGCGAATTTTTTCGGAATCCCTCACTCGCGAATCCGCATCCCTCACTCCGCATTCCACGAAGATTTGAAAAATTTAACGAATTTTCATCGTCGCATTTTAACAAGGGATCGATGCATCATCGGGGAAATTATTACAGCATGCAATAGGTGTCGAAATAAATATGATACATCATTTATATGTTTCTTTTTTATTATTAATAATATACCATTCTACCACTTCTTCTCCGCCGTCTCTATCTCTTAATCTTAACGCTTATTTATCTGTTTTTCTTGCTTTCGTTGTCCTCGAGAGCAGTTCTCCAAGGACGTATTCTTTTCTTCGTCTCCTTTTCTAGCCTTTTCTTTCCTCCTTTGTTCCTCTCTCTCATTCAGACTTTCGTTTCCGGTGGTTCATTCTAGTGCTCATCCTTTTGCGATTATCTTTATGCGACCTTTATCTTCTTTTTAAAAAAATAATAAAACAGAGAGTGATATAATGCCATTATAGGTCAAGTAGATGGGTTAGAATAGTTCATTTCGAGAAAAGGGTAGTGACCAGACAGAGGATCTTTATGCAAAATTAATATGCAAGATATGCAAAAATATGTGCGAAATGTATGCATGACATATGAGAATCTAAAGTAGAGTATAATCAAAGAGTATGATAAATTATCATTGATAATTGATATAACTAATTCATAAGTAAAGAAAATTATAATAAATAAGGTAAGATACTAATTTACATTTCTATAACATACCTGCTCATATCGATAATGATAATTTGTACAATATTAAATATAAAGGATATTAGTATTCACTAAAGCTCCGCAGGAAGTCAATCTCGAAATGGCAAATTACGTAACGTGGATTAACGTTGAGTTGATTATTAAACAGACACTTGTAACTATTTGCATCGCTGCGATTGCATCATTACAATGCAAATTACTATTCAGAAATAATTAGATATAATGGAAACAATGGTTTCCCAGATAAAAGAGTACTCTCAATGCTATCAGCAAGACTGCATTAATTAGAAACAATGAACTGATAAATGGAAGCTGTGAGATATTATTAATAGCCTGTGGAATTATAAATTGTACTCGACAATTATATTAAATATAAACTTGAAAGCAAACTTGTCACATCTCGAGGGCATGTAATACTCAGACATTTGTCATTACATTAAATAACGTACTGCATTACGTTTTACATTTTTGTAGAAATTCCATTTGAAAGTAGGTTAAATGCTGCTCGCATATGTATTTAGCTCGCAGTATTTCAATGAATATGGTATGTGCCGAGCGTTGCTGTTATCACGCGTCATTAATAGATATTTATGCAAATTCACGTTTTTATAAAGGAGAATGCGACTTGCATGCTAAATTATTTTCCAAATATTACGGTAGGCACGTATTTTCCTCTGAATATCTGCTGTGCTTACTTCCATGTATTATACGCATTCTGTGCAGTTTTGCTTGTTTAAATTTCGTACTAATATATGACAGTACAACCATTTGGAATCCTTTCACGTTATACAGGTGTATCATTAACATAATTTTTTCATACGCTCAATCCTTTTTTCACATTATTACGTGTATGAATTTAACAATTCTTTTGGCATTACGAATATGCGAATGTTACATTCTTGTTACTATACTTTTATGCATGAGTATCCACAATTCTTTTTAGAAGGACATTAATCTTTTTAATATAATTTCTTCATGTGGGTAAATGCAATATGTACAGGAATTTTTTTAGAATACTTTAAATGAAAATATTTTTTTCTTTCTCTACGATTTATTTTCTTATGTAGAATCAGTCTGTAGTTATACTGGGTTCGGTCGTCCGGTTTTGTAGGGCAGAACGTAACATAATTTCTTTAACATGCAGGATAAACTATATTCAATTATATATTTTCTATTTATATTAATTACATCTTGCCATCTTTCTATCAATTTCATTATATATATTCTTTTGTAAAACGGAAATTTTCCAAATGCAAATTGGAATGAAACTGCGCCGAAGCAAAATTATAAGACACCCTGTTTATGTGCATCCATTTCGTTATTGACATTTAAATAATACTGCAAAAAGAAAAGAACTATGAAACTCTGGAAGCATGGAGAAGAGGCGAAGCCAACGTTAATTTATTTCTGTCGTGACATGGTCGATCCGAGAAAAAACTTGTCCACCCTCTGTCGCGTTCATTTTTCAATCTCCCCCGGCGGGGTTCGGTTCGAAAGCCCGCGAAACAGGGGCTGCGCCACCCCCGGAGCTTACGAAGGGACATCTCGGCTCGTGGCGCCGTGCTTTTACGCAGAGGACGGTGAGAGGGTCGAGGAGGGTTCGCGGTCCGTAGTGACGTCATCGGCGGTGGCTGCACGATGACGTAAAAGCCGGGAAACGTTACGTTACGCAAGCGTGGATGAGGTGCCTCGGGATGGTCCGATCACCCACTGGCCTACTTTCGGTCCCACCTTCCCTCCCCCCGTCGTTCCGCGGCGCACCCGCTCTACCCCGTCCCCGCTCCCGGGATATTTTTTCCCTGCCTCTCCCGAGGGCTACGTTGCGTCAATCCGTAGGCTCGGCCCGAATCGAATCTCGCTCGGTTCTTTTCTAATCGAATTTAACCCTGGATACCGAATCGTCCCGCAAGATCACGGCGTTATTTACACAACGGTGCCAGTTCAAGGTTTT
Source organism: Ceratina calcarata (assembly GCF_001652005.2). Classification (NCBI taxonomy): domain Eukaryota; kingdom Metazoa; phylum Arthropoda; class Insecta; order Hymenoptera; family Apidae; genus Ceratina; species Ceratina calcarata. The sequence continues at coordinate 2,555 of NW_017176762.1, read as the reverse complement.
CATCTCTTTTATCGAAATACAGAAACACAACTGCGAACACAGCAAGTTAGACAATTTTAATTCACATTACAGTTCTTCAGTCTGTAATCTGTTTCTTGATTTTAGGAAACCTCTAAAGTTTCTTCATCATTCTAATACTCTTAGGCTCGAAGTATTTTTAAAGTGTTGAAATCATGATCGTACTAAAGGATAGTATATTTAAATACTAGACAAAATGCAATGTCTTCTCTTTTCGTATCTGTACTTGGTAATACATAGCTGAAAAGTCATGTACATTCTCTATTTATTAGTTGTATTTGCCTACGAAACGATATAAACGATTCATCTCATAGATGTTAATTAATTTTATTTGTTACAATCCAATAATTTTGTTATTGTATACCAAAGGGTTTTACAAGCGCGTACATTAACAAAAGAAGAGGACGAGTAAAAGCGTAAAATATCAGTTGAATTGATCAATAAACAGGTTAATTAAAGTTCACGTTTGTAAAGCTTAATGGCAAGCGTAGGTTCGAAATAGCCACAATTAGTAGGAATTTTTGGTACACGAAGAAGAACAGGGACAACAATTCTTTGAATGCGACCCGCGACCATGCTCGACCCGTTCCCGCATTCAGTCGAACCCAGGGATGAATTGAACTCGGCGGGAACAAAGGAAACAAGGGTAACCTTCGTCAAAGGCGATCGCGCGACGGTGGGAAAAAAGGCCGCGCGACGGGAATGGGCGGGTGTGTAATTAAAATTAAAATCGAGCCGTCGTCGCGTCGCGTCGTCGTTGAAACTTGAAACCCGAAGCGGCACGGTTTCCGCGATCCACCCAATTCATTACCATCCGATACTCCTGCACGTTTGACCTTTTCGAGCTCGTTCCATCGACGCCTACGCTCGCGTTTAGAAAAAAAGGCGTATCCCTGCGAAATGAATAAAAAAAAAAGATTCAAATGCAGACTCCGTTCCAATTTACGAGCTTGTAGAGACGCTGCGCGACACGACGTAGCGGCGTCAGTCTGCTCGAAAAGTATCAGCTAAACGGAACGGCACGAGGCGACGCAACGCGTCGCGTTGCGTGAAGAAGCAGCATCGCTGTTCTAATTACGGTCGAGCGAACCTGTAATTTAATTTGATTGCTGCACGGCAGAGGAGAGCTACCTGATACCGCATCTCCTCTTTGTGCGCGCGAGCCGTTTCGCTATTAAACCCTCGCAAACGTAGCGCCGAACGCAATTAACCGGATCGCCAGCCGACGCGTCGCGACGTCTACGTTGTTTCCTTTGTTGCCGGAAAAATTGCACGGCCCGGGCAAGAATGGAAAATTGCTTCCGTTCCGCGATCTTGGCTCTCGCTTCCTTCCCAGTCAAATATTTTACGTACATGATACTTTTAAGGCGGTCTTTTACGTGAGCTCACTTTGAGATTATCTAGTCGTTATGCAAATTTAAAATGGGACGTAGCAGATTAGCATTATTATTGGACAGCAGATGTTTATGCAAAATAAAACATTTGTGATATCGGTTCTAAAGGCACGTGTCAGATAAACAATTATTTTATCATTAGAATGTTGAAATATATATTTAGCTTTTGATATTTTGCATTTTTTAATTATTAAATTTCTCTAAATCTCAATCGACAATCGAAGTATTCTTTAATTCATTATTAAAATTCAATACAATATAATATGGTATATAATAACATATAAAGTATGTAATAATAAAATTAATATTCAAATTTTAGTGTTTTCTTTTAGCGATAAAATAATTTTAAATGAAAAGCCAAAAATTTGTTACTTGTATTAATTATTATTTTAATAATATTTGAAATTTTCGCAAACCTCGTGGCGCGCAGGAAGTCGGAAAGTTCGTAACTGGTTTTATAGTCGGGGGATGCGGAAGGGATCCTTCGAGAGGGGTTAACACGACAAAGTTAATCAGTGCAAACTGGTGACAACAGGAAAGGTCAGTCGCTCCGTTCGACATTTAACGTGGGCGAAGCTTTACAATCCCACGCGGACCCGGCGACACAGCCTCGGCTCGCATCGACGACAGGCGCGGCGTTCTCCATTTATTATCAATTTTCCAAGGGATTTGCTCGCACCATTTGAATGCACCGTCTCGCCCCGCGCAACCCCCTGACTACCCGACTTAAATATACGCTTCTCCTTTCTAACTGGATTACCATCCCTAGGCTGTTTTGCTCCCGACCACCTCCTGTGATCTATTTCACCAAAGCCTGCTTTGTATCCACTGTTCTTGCCGGATAATTAAAATTTATATTACTGGAGTAACAAGTAAGAAGAGCTACGTATTTCCTGACACATTTTGTATTTTTTAACATTTTCAAACAATCTTATATTTCATAATATATTTTCTTCTATTTATAATAACACGTATGATGAATGATCTGATATTTAATTAATGGAATATTGAGATGAATTCACATTTTCAATTTCTATATTGCAATATTTATAAATACTCAAGTGCATTCCTTTTCTTGATTGCTATTTCTTTAATTTCTGATAATAATTGCAGTGGGTGGTCAATTAATATTATAATCAAGTT
>NW_017176761.1:0-919 GCF_001652005.2 Ceratina calcarata | reverse complement strand
GTACAATCATATGTATGTATGTACAATACAAATGCTTCAATTACTATAGAGGAAATTTCGATATACGCTTTTATTGAAAAGTATATTTTTTTTAACAACCATTCAAACAGTTTTGTATAAAGACAACTTTTAAATTACATTACATTTTATATTAGACATTGTCCTTATTAAACACGCCTAGAAGTATAAGAATTCTGTTAACCATCACAATAAAAAACATTTTAAAAGACATGTTTTTTACTTTGCACTATTTTCCAAATAGCAAATATTAGTAGGACACAGAAAACACATTGTTATTATAATACTTAATAAGTTAAGAAAATTTTGTTAGGAAATAGATTAATGGAAAAAAATAAATACTTTCTTGTTATGTACCTCTATTTCTTAATATAAATTATGGATGTAAAAGGATCCACATTTTCTGCAATACAGAATAATAAAGAGGTACTTAATGTACCAATATCATGGTCGAGCATGAATCAGTTATAAAGTCCACAAAATAACATGTACTTAATACGAGAATAGACATAATTTGGTACACAAAATGTTAAAGCATAAAGAAACTAAATTACTTTCAAAAGGAAAAGTTATGACAGTTAAATACTAACGTTCACTACTGACGTGATAAGCGTGATGAGATATATTATTATCTACGGCTTGATAATTAATTTAAAATTCTTGAAAGAAATAAGTTTTTAATACATGTTAATGAAACTTCATAATTTCCTATATAACAGATCTCAACAAAGCACATACTCCTAAGGGAATTCAATTTCTATGCACAATATCCTGTCTAATGGTAAGTACTTGTGATTATTTAATATATATACATATTGTTGCATAAAAAATCACAAATACTTAGAGACGAGATTGTACAGCATATATATTAGTACACAATATTCTAAGTACTTGTGATTAT
>NW_017176760.1:0-920 GCF_001652005.2 Ceratina calcarata | reverse complement strand
GTACAAGAGAATCTTATGCTAACACATATAATATGGCGGACGCAGACGGGTGACGTGATGACAATGCTTACTCGTGATATTATACTAAGTTACTATACTGGAGTTACGGTTACTATACTAGAGCGATGGCTATTCTACTGAAACGCGATTGTATAGAACGAGTGGAGTAGGTCTCTCGGCGTGCCTCTCAACGGGGAGTTTCCGAGCAGACGAACTACCTCGAAACGACGTAAGTCCGTGTGCGTCCGCGGGAGAGGGAAGTCGATGGTTCTAAGTGCTAACGACTGGGTACGAGAGTTGCTGATCGTATTACCTTGTTAAGGCTACGTTCCTCAGCTGTGATAATCGTAATGGACATTAACGACCGCGAGAATCGACTCTGCTTTTCCCTGGCCCGAGGACCGGTACTTATACGCGTGGCGCGTGACGTCGCCGGCGCGAAACGGTTCGCGCGCGACTTGCGCGGCGTAGCCGCCCAGCGGCGGCCGGTGTAGTCGCGAGTAGTGCCCGCAACCGCGCTTTCCGCGACGGCGGGGTCGGTGGCCGTGTTCGGGGTCGTAGGACAATACGTGACGGTTCGTCACACGCTCTCTTCGACATTAGACGAATCATTCAACCTACCTAAGAAGTGACACATACCGAAGACTGCTTCCTCACTTTCTCTTCCTGAGATCGTATGATAATCGGTGTAGTTGGATAGAATGGAGTCAGTCGGTTGATTCCATCGATGATGACAAATATCAGCGTACGATGTATTATAACGAAATGCAGAATCTAAGGATCCAGATCATTGGCAATTCGAACCTGACATAACGCCTAGGAACTTATAACCGAATACCTCGGCTGGTATTCGTGAGGGAGGAGCTCGCGTCTCCTTGGGAGGAGGACTCGTAAATGATGGGAAATCAGAAATAATTCAA
>NW_017176759.1:0-920 GCF_001652005.2 Ceratina calcarata | reverse complement strand
GGTTTGGGGTATTCCGGGTACGTTTTTCCTCTTGCTACGTGTCATTTTTTTTTTTTCACTTTTTTTTTCTTGTTATCGTCAACAACAGCAAAACTATTGAATATAACGCTTAAGATTAAATTCAAGGTGTAACACCGATCACAATTTTTTTCATCGCTTTCAAAAGATCTCCGACTATGTCGATACAAAAATTCCGTCAAAAATATTCGCTGCTATATCGTTTTTCTACTTGTTCTTTTATTTATTTATTTTTTTTTTTTGCATTTTCTTTTTCTTAAGGATTCAACGTTATACGGTAAGGTATCCGGTGTCCCGTTCCAAGTGGTCGCGACGTCGTCGTCGTCGTAAAAATCTCGTTGCCGCGACGCGAAACGGATATTAGCGAACCAAGGATGGAAGCTGAACGCGAAACCAACATCGGAAGGACAATCACGAAGGAGTTTCGTCAGATCTCAGAGTCGTCGAAACGCGCCGCGGACATTTTAAGTCTGCGTAACTGCTAGCGAATCGTCGTCCGACGATTTCTCTTCCTCGACGTTCGGAATCTGTTAATTCGTAGCGCGAGGATTCCCGTGATTAACTGTAGATTAGTGGGAGGAGATATGGGGGTCACTGGTAATTAGAAGACACACCGGATATGCACGGGATACTCGGGTTGTGGTTGGGAGGTTTTAGGTTAGGACGAGAAAATCGCGTCCAAAATCGGATCTCGAAGCAACGGTATAATCACGTACTCGGTACGTATTTACTCGTGTGCAAAACAGTAATAAAAATAACGTTTTCGATGTTAGATGACAATAGAGTTTGCAAAAAGTAATTATCGATCGGTCACGCTTTTGAGCGTCTTGGCCGCGCCACGTATTGTATCATTTTTTTCTTTCTTTTTTTTTTTTATAGTATGCAAACACAGTGTACGTATC
>NW_017176758.1:0-920 GCF_001652005.2 Ceratina calcarata | reverse complement strand
ACTGCGTTGAGGGTATTGAGACCTCTGCTTCTTCTTCTATATTTGGGCCCGTTGTGCCCCACAGTTCGTCGTATAAGTTTTTAACATCTATTACTGAGGGTAAAGATTGCGATGGCTCAAGAATACTGAAATCTCCTTCGACTGCAACATCAGCTAATTTTTTGGGACATTCGTTATATATGTCTTGACACCGGGCATATGAGAAGCGCTTTTTTCTCGTTCTATTGTTCCCTGTTCTTAGGTTTTTATTATTCCGTCTCTTATAATTGCTTTTCTTGCCTTGTTTTTTACTTTTGTCCCTCGTGTTTTGTTCGTCATTTTCGTCAGTACTCGTTTTACTACTTAAGAAGGGAACAAGGTCTTTTTCAATGAACTCATCTATTTTGTCCGATAAATTTGTGCTGTTGAGATTGTGATCATGCCAAATTGATTTTAGCTTTTTATACATCTCTGAGACCCTTTCTGGTATTTCGTTTCCAGATGTTAGATTTTCGTTCAGCCAGTCATAGCTTATTATTTCAGGTGCGGTCACAGTATCTGTACTTTCCACTTCTCTAGTAGGTTCCATAACTTCCTGTGACAGTACCTGAGACACTGACTCAATACTCGGCATTTCGCTATCATCCGTATCATTTCTTATAGCCTCATTGTTTCCCGATTCTTCGGTTCTGCTCATTTCGATTTCATATACCGGTTCGCTTGTATTTAAGTTAAAGATAACATTACTAGCAGAACCATCGTCGTCTACCGTCATTTCCTCAGTATTCTTTTTCCTTCTGTTTAAATCACTTCTTTTACTGCTAATTTGTTTTATTGTCTTGTTTGGGAAGAAACTTTGTAGCTGTGCATTTGGTTGTTTACACCCGGAAAAACGTTCTTCTAAACTTTTTAGTAGGGCGGTCTCCTCCTCTGTCCATACA
>NW_017176757.1:0-920 GCF_001652005.2 Ceratina calcarata | reverse complement strand
CACTTATTCTATATAAAGTTTTAATTCCTCAGAATGTGAAAATCCTACCGTGTTTCCAATACTCGACATATTTATATCACGTGATAATTTCAGGATAATTATCGAAAAATTCAAACCAAAAACAGCACGTGGTGCAGACAAATATCTGCTACATTTCTTAAATTTGCTAGTACCAAAATTATCCTCCAGATCTATTATATTGTAAAAGCTTCTTTTATCATATGTTATTTCCCAAATCTTTGAAAAATTTCGGAAACCATTCCTGTACCAAAATCTGGCAAGGACCACAAATTACCTATACTGTTAAAAATTCGCGTAAGTCGGAGAGATCCGCAAAAGTTCCATGCGCATCCGCACGAATTAAACGAAACAAGAGGTTATTTCCAGGTGAAATTAACGGTCAGTTAATTCCTCGAAAATAGAAATAATTACGTGTGTTCGCGAGAATTTTAAATTAAAAGGCCCGTTAGGCCTATAATTTGTGATTATTCCGGGATCAGAGATCGCGACCGATTTCTTATAAATCCCGAGCGGTGACTCATACGGGCGTGTACACGTCCAAAGTACGAGTGCGAGAGAGTCGCGCATGGTTGTAGACAAAGAGCCGCTTATAAGCGCCGCAATAATACGCGTACAGCCGAATCTTATTATTTGTTCCCGGTGTGTCGACCGAAGAGGGTTCGAACGTCTAATTTCTAAGAAGTTTCTAAGAATTCGGTAATCCGCTTATCGCCGTGCAGACATCGAGAATCCCGTCTGCGATACGGATTAAAATCAGCTGTAAGCTGACCAGGGAGTTCCCCAAACCGAATTTGTAATTATACGTGACAGACGTAGTGGAATACATTGCTGGTTTTGTCGTGAAAAAAGTAAAACGGTCGATTGATTGTGAGATATGTCTATCTGCGCTGGTATCGAAT
>NW_017176756.1:0-921 GCF_001652005.2 Ceratina calcarata | reverse complement strand
CCCCGCGGTCGCAAACGCGAGTATGCAAATGACTCGAAAGCGCAGATGCGACGACGGCCACGCTGCGCTGTTCCAATTCGAACACGGTGTAGCGACGAAGGCATCGGTAACGATTTTCGTTGCGCAAAAACCAAGTGAATGTTTTAGTACGGGCATTACTGTTAAACTATGAAGTAACGACCGGTTTTCTCGATTTCTAAAATACGCGTTTAAATATCTTTCCACTGGATCATTATATTTTTAGACAACAAATGATTATGTAATAACAGTGGATCCACGAATATATCATTAATGTTCGTTTTAATAACGTCGCGTTGCATTTAATTAACAGAATTGATTGAATAATTTATCAGAGGTATTATACGAGACAATTTTACGTTACAATTAAATTGTCAAATCAATAAACTGTGCATATAAATTATTATCATCTGGTCACGAAGAACCGAACACTTTTACCGTGAAATTGCATCGTAAATGATGAAAGTCTACTGAAATATCGCTGCAGTTTATAAAAAAATTTTCCTTCCACGCGTAACGAATATACATTTTATGCACGGTGTAAGACTGAAGCTTCTCGGTGCACGTCGTGACGCATTCACCTGGTTTTTCGTACGCCTTTCCAAGACACTTCAACACGTCGCCACGGTGAAACTGGCGCGGGAGATGTCGTTACGCCCGGGATTCGCCCGCCTTTCACGACCCGTCTCTGTTTTAGAGTCGCCATAACCAAACGAGCGAGGAAGTAACCAACCGACGCGACGCGCGGCGTCTGACAAACGAGTATGTTGCCGAGCGTTTTCTTTACGAGCTTGATACGAGGGCTGTAATTGCAGGAGGTGCGCGCGGGGGGCCGTTAAAGATTCTCGTGTAACGGGCCATGTGAGCTTCAGAAAGTTTGATTGCCTCTAACCAGGTTTCTTT
>NW_017176755.1:0-921 GCF_001652005.2 Ceratina calcarata | reverse complement strand
ACATACATACACAAGTATATCATTGGATCAATCAATCAAGAAGAGAGCGTTGGGTCACGATTGGTCATTCTTTCTCCAACATTGAAAAAAGTAAAAGAAAAGGAGTAGAAGGAACTAGGCAATTCCACTACCGGCTTAGCCAAGAAAACAAACGTGGCAAAAAGCTGCGAACGGAAGGAACTCTGTCACTGTAGGGTTCGCCATCGGACCGAATGAGCCGGATCGTGGAAACTTTTAATCGACGCGTCGCGACGACGCGACGGCGGCGTCTCTTTTACCCTCGCATGGCGGAGTCACTTCTGATCGACAATACTCATCTCCCGAGTAGAGGCTAATTTCACAGAAACGCGTCCTTTTGCGAAATTGAAATCATCAAAGATCTTTTTGATCTTTCCCGCTCTTGGGACAGGGGAAGTAATGCACGCTCGATTATTTGAGGGGCTTTCGATTTAAGTTCTCAGGGCAGTTTATTTATATGTAAATCGATAAAAGTAATGGGTAAAGGTAATTTAGTTTATTTATAGAGTTCTAGTTAGTGAAACGAATATAAAGAATGTAAATATAGTTATACATTATATAGTATTCAGATCTCTATCTTACAGTCTCAATGATTTCTCCAAGTTTCATCAAATCACGATAATTTTCTCCGATAACGGGAATGAAATGATTGATATCCGCGTAACAATATGGGCAAGTTTCATAGACGTCTTTTCCTCTTTAATGTCGACGGACCCCCATGGACCGAAATATCGATTCCACGCAGAGCGGCGTAGTACACCCCAGTTCTGAATTACCCCTACGCAGAGTACGTAGGAAAGCTCCATGACGTCATGCAACGTATCCCTTCTCTAGGTCAGTATGCCGGTTTTCATAATAGCGCTAGTTATTAATTTTTCACTGTCCGTTCCCGGAGTTTTAACC
>NW_017176754.1:0-921 GCF_001652005.2 Ceratina calcarata | reverse complement strand
ATTCAGTAATAACAACATTTCAAGTTTTTAGACGTCATAGTAACGCAGTTTTTCAAATTTTTTCGAAGTCGCCCGGGTTCACACATGCAATCCATTCAATGTAGCATTCTTATAAATTATTTTTGTTAATTATAATAAAAGTAACATTTGTAATAGTAGTAATAGAGTACGAAACCTAGATTTCAGTTTAAGAGATGATCAGTCCTCTCTTTTTTCACACAAATAAAGTTCGTGGACATTCTCTACAACTCATCAATCTTTATATGAATAATTAAATTTTTATAGGTGCATAGAATTCCACACCGATAGTAATCATAATTTTTCTAATATTTCGAATCTCCGATAACCCCTTTTTGCCCACTTTCATTAAGAATTCACGTCAAATATGCGCGGAATTTTACGGCAGCCCCGTAATGAAGATAATTTCACGGCGCGACGACCGAGCGCAGCGCAGCGGTTTGTCGCGTTGGATCGCAGGATTTCGTCAAAAGGATCGCAATAACTCGTCCTCTTCTGCTGGATCGCCTATCGGACCAGGTATTAAAATTGAAAAAAAGAATCTGCGGTCAGGCGGTCTGCGTGGTAGTCGGGGCTGAACAAATGAGAGGGAAAGGTGTGGGGAACGGAGCGGAGATGAAAAGAGGAGTGAGGTGAACGAGAGAAAAGTGCGAAAATGCAAGGCTTCATCCAAGCGGAGCTGCCGTGGGCAACTCGATGAAATTTCACATTTTTGTAATCCTTTCTGCGGGTTCACGTTCGTCAACTATGTCCACCGTATAGGTTACACCTGAGTTCGAAGAAACTCCCGTCCGAAGGTCACGGGACACTTCCAAGTTTTCTTTGATCATTAATTCTTAATTATTTTATAACAGTTTACTTAATTATTTTACAACAATTCAAACTAATATTGATAAGAAATTA
>NW_017176753.1:0-921 GCF_001652005.2 Ceratina calcarata | reverse complement strand
AAGTTGCACTGAGCATTGAAGTTAATGATTACCGTTTAATAAGAAAAACATGGATAATACCTAATTGTTTCAGGATTCTGTCCCCTCAAATAAATGTTATTTGAAGATCGATTATTTTGTCGCTAATCAATGTCGCATTGATCAATTTCGGAATAGGAATTAATTATTCCATTTCATCAGAATATTCATTTGTCTCATTACGACCTGTTTGGTCAGCTAGGAGAATGGCCAAAATCCGCCGTGCACGAATCGGGAGAAAATTTTATCGCATCTGTTCGCGACAATATTCGTAATAGAATATCCATTATACGCGTTAGTAATAGGAAAACGTTAATTAAAAGCAAACAGTCCGAGGCATTGTTCACTGGAAATTCTAAACAATGCAATAGGCGATTAAAGTATCCGGCTAGCGAAACAAATTAAATAAATTATGAGAGGAGAAGAAACATAATAGGCCTGGTCATATTCGTGTATAACGCATCGTGCATTATTCATTTCGTTCCCTATCATGATTATCCACAATCGAGACAAAAAGAAGGAAAGTGCATGCGCGTAAGGGCATCCTTAGTATCGTTATTGAGCTTCACAATTCTTAAATTAACAGAATAAAGTCCAGATTTTAAGAACATCCGACTTATGTTTCTTAAATCTATTCGCAGCTTTTCAACCATCCTTGTAATCGTGCCAGTTTGATTCAATCGGTTGTTATTGATGGACGAAATAACACATCCATCTCCAATTCTATGACAGCCTGTCTCTATAATTGGTAGCGTGGTTGCATTCCACGCGACGGGACGGTCGCAAAAGAAGAGAGTACCATTAATTAACGAGCGGCCAATATTTGTGCGTGTCGCGGTGGTTTCGCGCGATGGTTATTGTAGCGGTCGGTGCGACATAATAGTAACACGGGATAGAACAGCC
>NW_017176752.1:0-923 GCF_001652005.2 Ceratina calcarata | reverse complement strand
GTGAGTCACGACAAACAGAACACCTAAACATCTCAGTTGGACTTAAAGATACAAAGTATGGATAAATCAGGATTAGAATGGTTTCAAAGGACCCACATTGCCATCGTAATATTTTTTTTTTAAAGTCATTTTTTCAGTTCTTTTTGNTCAACAATGTAGTACAACATGACCTTGAAATGACCTTGAAGCCAGAAATACGAAATAAATCGAATTCAACGTGTGAGGTTTATTTCCTTTATTTATGTTACAGTAAATGTTCGAAATTATTTCCTTCAGACTCGATACATTTATTTAAACGTGAAGTAACAGATTTTTAGTGCTCTGCAATTCATTTCTAACTTGTTTAGATGTCGGTTATATTATGCAACGGAAAAAAACTATACAATCCCATTTGTTAGGGATAGGCGGCCCTAACGCGGTTCGGCCGATGGAGAACGGGTGATTAAATAAAAGAATCAGAAAAATTAGAAAACAAAATCCTGGTTTATTCAATTGATGTTTTCCGGAGAAGGAATTTTATCAGTCGAGAGGTTCCGGGAATTAGAACGTCCGGTATGTTCCCCGTGTTCCACTTTTCCTTCCGATCGGCGGCAATTTTTAAATCGCGTCCTTTTACTAGCGGCGGCGCCGACTTCCGCGATCCTCGCGGGTACTCTGACTGTCGCCTCGTCGATCACGATCACTGCAAAAGTACAATTATATGAGTACGGGCTCACGTCAATTTCGTAAGCCGCACGCTGAATCAACTCAGCAGCGTGCAAGTGGACTGTATCGGTCGAAGACGGTCCGTACTCCGCTTCGGTCCTTCGAATAAATCCGAAAAGGGACCGGAACCGTATGCATTGAGTGCTCAACGAGACGGTGTGCTGCGCAGGGCTCGGATATTTTATCCCGCGGCCGGAAAGTGGGGACGACGCGACCAT
>NW_017176751.1:28281-29793 GCF_001652005.2 Ceratina calcarata | reverse complement strand
CACACATTGTACATAAACCTAGTAAATCATGAAATCAATGTAAACTTGCAGCACAATAGAGCAAAAGTAGCTAAATAGAGAACCCTTACTTTACTCTTATTTTTCACATGTCTTGATGAATAATTACCAATATAATTTTATTTTCAAATTGAATGCTAAAAAGAATTAAATATACTGAAACAATCGTTCGATAATTTATTACATACATAGCACGATGTCAGTACATATCAACTGAGACAAGACACAGTTTATGTATCTTATGGAGTGAATGTGAGAACATGAACGATAAGCTTTGGGAATCGAGGATTGGCGACGCGACTGGGAATAATATTTATAAGGGACAGGGAGGACCGATGACAATGGGCGAATTTCGTATGCCACACGACGGAACCACTAAATCCATTCAGTACACGCGCGTTTTGTCGATGGTTACATTCTTTCCTCGGAGCGTCGATTGATTGCGAATCAAGTGGATCTTCTCTTGATTCCTTCCATCAAAAAAGTATTTCACATTGGTTTGATAATGAGGTAATTTCTTTAAAAGAGATTAGGGAGAGAGACGCGTTTGTTCAGACTTATTACAGCGATACGGGAGAAATTGCTTTATTCCCAGAAGCACTTATTTTATATTGGCACTATTACCGGTAACAGCTTAGCGTGCCTCCAGAACAAATCATTACAATTTTCCGTGCTGTTTTTCAACGCCAGCTACTCCGTTCGCACGTAAGCTACGCCACGTCAATCATTTCCAAAGTCAAGATACAAATAAAAATTGTTACAATTTTCAATTACTTCATTTTATTCAAGAATTTTGCATGTCTATCGTCACCAGAATTATTAGAATCGATCTACTTTCAGTTCAAAGTCGTATCGATTTTTCGTTACTTTTATAAATTCTTGGAAAGCCGAAATATCGGTTCAAGATTTATGATTTATAGAAATATTAGGTCTACCGGAAAGATCTGTCCATTTCTTTCACAACAAATTTCGACACGTAAGCACAAGTTTATTAAACGCATGTGTGCCTCTCTATTTTTAACAATTAATCTATACATACTCACGTAGCAAATTAACTAAAACAAAGTTGATTCACGTTAGTCTTATGTGTGAAGCCATAGTGTACCCATGGCTACTGATAAGCTTCATTTACGCCATTGTATTTTATACGAATTTCAACAAGGAACAAATGCTACAGAAACATGTAAAATTTTATTGAAAGTGTTTGGTGAAGGTACAGTTTCTGATAGGACAATGCAGAAGATGGTTGAAAAAATTTTTTGAAGGGAAAAAAATTGAAAAATGAAGAAGATATGAAACAAGCACTAGTTGAATTTTTCGCATGAAAAGATAAAACATTTTTGAAAAATGGGATATACAAATTGCCCTCGCGTTGGCAAGAAATCATTAATAATAATGGCAATTATATTATTTAATAAAGTTTATTGATGGTAAGAAAAATTTGTATTTTCGTTTATTCCAAAAACAGAACTTCCGGTAGACCTAATATTAAAG
>NW_017176751.1:25186-27376 GCF_001652005.2 Ceratina calcarata | reverse complement strand
GTCTAGCCAATATATCCTTAACCCCATGACATCCAATCACGTCTGGGAGACGTCTTCGTTCCACGTGCCATTACAGACTTCAACGTCTCCGAGACGTCAAGAACTTAACTAGTATTACTTATTAATAGAATTTAAATAGTATTTTTCGGACGCATAAAAATCTGTTTTATTTGTATGCCAAAGGGTTAAAGACGTTCTAACGCAACTAATAGCTGCTACAGGTTAATAATCCTGCGAGTCATCGGTGATATTTCATGAACAGTTTTCCGCGCGAAAGTTTCAGCACGGTATTATTTATAAACTCCCGGGTTCGACCCGTTGCTCAGTCGTCTACTCTTCCCAGTAAACGCCTCCGTACAATCAACCGGTGCATCGGCGGAACGTTCAGTTTTAATATCGAAGCCCGAAAGGTCGTCGCGAACGCCGGGCACTGGGTGGTCCCATTGTGAGACGACGTAGAAGCTAAAGTGGATTTTAAACGTCCGCCGGACATAAAGAAGTACTACCACGTTTCATCCTCTTTCCCCGTCCATCTCCTTATCTTCGTCGTCTCCGTCGTCGTCGTCGTCGTCGTCGTCGTCGTCCGTCGGTTCCATCGTTGCGGAAAAGAATGCCGTGATGATGTACCAGTTTCGTAAGGTCGGTCGGCGCGTTGCCGTACCGACCGGCTGGACAAGAAACGGACGATCCCTCCGTTCTGGAATCCGCCGGGCATTAGCGCTTTTTTCGGGCCCGTTTTTACGGCGCGTCATTGGCCAGCGCTGCCGGCGCACACCCGATGACACTCGTTTCCAGCGCGCCGGTACATCGGACAGAAGCCGCGACCCGGTGTACACCGGCTGACCAGAGAACTGAGAGAGAAAGAGAGAGAGAAGAGGAAGGGTGAAACCGCGTGTGCTCGTTGTTGCTCCGATACCGGGAAACCTAACTAATAATTCCGACCGGCTCTCTTCGTCGTCTCCGTCCTCGTCGCACTTTTCTTCCTCCCACCAATGGTAATTCGCGGACCGTCATTCTCTTCCTGCTCGTAACAGTTATCATTATTACGGGAGCGACGATAGGGGGCGACGAAGGGTGGAGGAGAGAAAGGGTCGGAAAAAAGGAGAGGAGGAAGCGAGACCTCCCAAGTATCCACCAGCTCTGGAACGTCCAACGAGAACTCGCTTTGGGCGACTCGTTTCCATTTCAACCGGTATTTACCCGCACCGATACGAATTTTTTGTTTTCTCAACCCTTTGAGTACTTAGAAAAATTNTTATTTTATTTCTATTATATGTCAGGTGCCACATACACCGTTTTTATCAATTATTATTATTTTATATCATATCGCACATGTGTCACATACACCGGTATTATCATTTTATTGTATGAAGTTGACCACATTGAATCGTTCATTAATTGAAAAGCGTATGAAGTATTAAAATTTTATAAGTTGGTATTGAGCTAACTTCATGGTAAAAAGAAATAGGGGAGACGAAAAGATTTTGATATCGGACCATCTAGTGACTTCTGAAAAATATCTCTGCATTAAGGACATCTTTTTAAAAAAGACTTCTTACACATTGTAAAGTAGTCTAAAAAAAGTGTATTGTGACATTAAAGCATTAAGAAAGTACAGAGGAAACAATTAATATTCACGAAATAAATTCAAAATGTCGAATTTACGTGTAAAAATAAGGTACGCGGTGCCCGACGGCAATGCTGCCCCCTGACGGGCCTCAAACTTGCCTTCGGGCCGCTACCGCGCCCCTTGATAACGTAACGCGGTTTTAATACGCGTTGCATTATTCTATAGAAAATTCTATAACTGAGTTCCCGAGAGTCTAGGACCGTTTCGCGCAGCTTGGAAGGTGCTCTTCCGACGCGTGTCCGAATTACATACTCGCTGGCCGCCTCGGTTTATTACGAGATCGTAACGCGAGCTTAATTGTCCGTACGACCCGGGCCTAATGAGAGGAATCAATCTTGAAGAGCGCGGCATTCGTCTTCATTCCACGCGTCCCCGGAATCGTCGGTTTCCTTCATTCAGCAGGGTCATTCATGCCGAGCTCCACTCTCACGTCCTTGATACCTGCCTCAGTGCCTGCTAACCCTTCACCGCTCAGCGGCCAGTTACACGTTTAAACGACTCTTGCCGACTGCTTACGAGCTTTGTTACCCTCGCACTTTCATTATTTTATTAAATATTAA
>NW_017176751.1:24023-24611 GCF_001652005.2 Ceratina calcarata | reverse complement strand
TTTATAATTTGGGTATAACTGAATTCTGACAACCAGGAATTCATATTCCCTCTTCTTAATCGATTAGAATCAGATTAAAAACAAGATGAAGCAAAACTCTTAAAACGAAATTGGAGCACGATTATTACATGGTTCTTATGTCTGCTATATCCTTTTTATACGAGACCGACACCTTTAAGGATCCTAATCCATTTCGCAACCGTTTCGAATGAGTACCGTCGCTGTTGAAATCCCTGTTCATCCTCACTTTCACCATGATGAAGAGCATCCTTATAATACCACTGTCCGGTTCCGTACATTCTCTCGCTCTTCGAAGGTAAAAGTAGCTCAGGAACATTAACAATTATCATTTCGCAATCTATTAGAAAATCAATTTCCTTTAACATTTAAAAACAATAATTTATATTTCACTATCGATTTTTTTAACATTCTTGGACGTTACATGCAATTTGTTTTATAAATACATAAAATCTGCGGAATAACAAAATTTTAAATCTATTCATTGGTTTTTTGAAAAATTATAGTCACTTAAAATTTGCATGTATTCTTATGGTAATCAGCAGTCATCCAAAGAAAACTTTCTGGTAT
>NW_017176751.1:21808-23858 GCF_001652005.2 Ceratina calcarata | reverse complement strand
TGGAATGGTCGGATTTTGTCAACATGAATAAAATGCCAAATAATCATACTTAACTCGTTAAATACTCAAATTGGAAGAAAAATACATAAAACCTTTCTTGTAGAGCACGTCAATAGCTACAATTATTGTATATACGTCAACAATTAATTGGATATTTCCTTCTATACTTTTTAGCACGTAGCTATTTATTATTAGCATTATTCTTCCGACGTCTGATTTCTTTTTAATTATAGCAAATGCGTTTTTCTATGATACATAAACTTTTGGGATTGACTGTATAGCCAATACATCCTTAAGAAGTACTTGACGATGGACGGATTAATCGATTACTCCTGAAGTATTCCAGATAAAAGAAAATTCTATACTAGCTTTCTTGCAGGTAATGCCAATCCCTGCAACATTTAGTATTTAAAATTCTGTGGAAACGTTTCGGCGATAGTCGCGCCTCGTCAATATGCTAATAGCGATTGTTCGAGCAGGTTCGCGAATCATTAAACCGTGCAAGCTAGTTACCACGTCGCGTCGTTTCACAATACGAGCTGGCTAATACGCGTCGGGTGCACATCCCGCGTGTTTCCCGAGAGCCAGAAGCGCGAAACGTTGCGCAACCCATGGTCACAGTCTCGCGTTTTGCATCTTATTGTTAGCAGCGACCTATGTAAATAAAATACAACATATGCATGTACGTACGTGGGTATGTACGACGCGTCCATAAACATTGCAACCGTGGCGTACGTGCACCCGAGGAAAAAAGGATCCGGCTGTATGCTCACTCGTTACCTACTTCCTGTGATCGTCTCGAGCTCGCTTTACGACCTATACCATGCTGGAGAATGTGTACCTAGGTCGAGCACGACGCGACACACACGGAGGCCTTGCACGCGAATGTCCACCCGGTTTCCACGTGAACCGAGGATTATTCATTATTTTACCGCATTATTTTCTTCCTTCGTGCCACAGTACTGAGAATCTGCAGCGTAGCTGTAGCAACTTTTAGGTCATCAAGAATTTCTATTTAAGAAAAATAAGAACNGATTAAATAGAAGAATAAATTTTGAATATTCTTAATTCCTTGAGAAGGAAGGAATTATTGATTGACACAAAGGGTACCGGCGCCTGAACCATTTGTCGCCCGTCGCTCATAACGCGAGGCTGGCGACGGGGAAAGCTTGCGTCGCGATAAATCGTGCGTCGGTCGATAGTGGCAATCGGTTAACAATACATCGGTACGCATTAATCGCGGAATTGTGTCAGAGCCGGCGCGTTTCGTTGACGCGTAACCTGCCCATTGTATTCGCGGGGACGAACGGTCGATAAAAATCTTGACGTTAGCGAAGGATTTATGCCGGAGTCCGCTTGTAGTTACGTGGTTTGTTAGATACCATGTACAGGTGCCGCGCAAGTGTATTCCGAGTGCACGCGCGCGAAACACGACTGTCCCCTTGGAAAACGTTGTCGAGATCGCAATCTTTCCTCGAGGTTGTCAGAAATCGATTGCGCGCGATTTATCGAGTGCGCCGCTGGTACAAGCAAAAAATCTGATAACGCTAAACGCTCCTTAAGCGAATGAATTTATTGAACGACGTTGCCTCACGTGTGACGTTTAACTATCCGCCAGCTTTGTTACTAACCAGATTCTTCGCCACAGACTGTTTTGCAATTTTGCTTAAGTCGACATACCGATTGTTCAACTGAACATTTATTTATTTATCAAGATTATAGTAAACGTCTCAGTTTCTGTTCATGNAAGTCTCAGTTAATTAAAATCATTCGAATCTTGTAGTACAGGAAACTTTCTCCGATATCTGACACGTATCACAGCCGAGTATCTGTTTACGAAATATCGATCCGGCAGCGATCTGGAAGCGGCTGAAAGCGAGAAACACATTTGCAGTGACAATTTTGCGAACACGACCGCGACGTGCTACCGGTTGTCGTGTGTGCCCGCCGATATGGTATAAATCGTGCAACGACGGCGGGTCGTCGAGCGGTGCCGGGAAACGGCGCGAAACGCGGGTTGCAATATAATATCATACCAACACTGTTATAC
>NW_017176751.1:19663-21671 GCF_001652005.2 Ceratina calcarata | reverse complement strand
ATTATTGAAAAATCCTGAAACTATCTGAACATGCAAAATAAAGTTAGGAGTAACATGTTTAGTTTTTTGATAATAAATGTTGCGTCCTGTATTTATTGTAATTTGTGTAATCATAAGCCAGGAGAAATTGTAATGTGAGTAGAAATACAAACATTTACTATGGTCCTTCAGTTTTTTTATATTTATACTAAATTGTATTTAATATAATCTATACTAAATTGTATTTTTATATCTATATTAAATCGTATTTAACAATGTATTATTAAATTTTTCGCATGATTTCAAATCGCGTTATTTTACATTATTCCTCTTTTATTTATTTACATATTCTTCTATATTACAATATATTACAATATAGAAGAATCGATTGCAAACGCGGAGTAGAACCAGCGGGTTTTAATAGTTTTTGCAGATCGTTTATTCCACAGATTTACAAGTTGGAAAGCAGCGTGAGCCGTTTTCAATTAAGCCGGTCGTAAGTGGATCGGGAACTGTTACGATTATCCGAGAAACAACGCGCGCGCGATAGGGTAAAAAACAGCGGGGCATGTATTCGTGCGCTGGTAGAGGACGGTTGAAACGACTGGAAATTGGCCAGCGGCTGCCACCATTGGTGCTATTGAAGGCTTTAAAATGTTACTCTGATGACTTAACTGGAAACTCTAAAACCAGTTCCTAATAACTTTTTGCGGTGAGACGGAGGAACGGGCGCGCCAAGGAGGGAGTAGGAACGACAAACCGGAGGAAAACGCTCGGCCACGTCGGATAAACCACCGGGGAACAGAACCGAGTATTTATTGCCACTTGAAACGTAATACACGGGGTGCATTATTAAGATTGCGCTGAACGGCCGCCACGCAGAAATGAAATATTCAACGCTGACGATCGTACGCTCGTTTCAAACCCCCCCCGACGGAATTATTCACTCCCTCGTCCAAGAATCGTCTACTTCATATTTATCCGAGTGTTCTATACTTAATTATCGATTTTACTTCACCGAGATATATTTTTTTTTAATAAATGTTCATAATAAAAATTGTGTTAAGGTAGTTATCACNTGAAAGTTTCGTGATTATCTTGAATAATGTCCATTTAGTTGATAACTACCTTAATTCGTCAATAAAAGTAAAAATAAAAACCATACTTCAAACCATAACATTTATATTTTAATTAAAAGTCGTAATTATTTTCTTGGCAATCGAATATTTTGCATAAAAGTGAACTGTTATAAATATCTAATACAATAACGATGCAAAAGCGCGTCGAATTGTTGATGCGAGCGGATGCATCGAACGCATAATACGGCTAATTAACCGTTGGTGAATTTTTTCCAGCGAGCTTGATCGATAAATAATTTTTCAGATGGTTCCCTTATTATCACGCTAGGTTATAATTAGGCCTGTGTAAGGAACGAGTTAAAAGATACATCTCGTGATGGTTCGTGTAATAATGTTTGGGGTAGCGGAATTTACGATCGCGGCGGGATCATCATTATACACCGGCTAACAGGACCGGTCGTTCAAGTGGAACAACATTGTAAGCAATAGCGCTTGTACCGTGCAAGTTGCACCGCATACATAGAGAAGGTTGAAGGTCGGGCCTTTCAAAGAAAACTAAACTCCGAACGGCCGAGTGTCGTTTTCTGAAGCTACAGAAATCCCGGTGCCTTCAATGGTTTGCATAGGTCAAGGATCGTCCTCCCTGGGAAACCAACAGTTTCCTACGGTTCGCCACTGGGACATCAATTTTTAATCGTTCCCGTTTAAATTCGTTCTCTTCCTTTTCAGTCGTCCGCTACTTTCATCCTTTCATTCTTCACTATATTTACAGGTTCTATTGATTTTCAGATGAAAAACGATGAAAATAATTACACATTTTATAAACTAAATCCAATGCATTTTACCAGATAGTTTCTGAGTTATGCTTAATCAAAGTTGATTACTTTTCGATATGTTTAGCATAAACTTAACTCGAAACATATAGAAATTCATTATCACTATGTCCATGA
>NW_017176751.1:17337-19368 GCF_001652005.2 Ceratina calcarata | reverse complement strand
CATAAAAGTTAATATTATTGAATTAAAAATATGTTTCATTGAGTTGGATCAGTTATACGTGAGAATCCTATTAATATCTTCCCTTTTCGTTCAATTATCTAAACAATTACATTGTAAATTCGCATTTTTCTTCTTTCAAATTGTTAAAAAATGTTGGAATATTCTATTACACTTTAACTCTTAACGATGTTACCATTTTTAAAAACTGTATTTTAGAATAATGACAAGATTTCTTGTATCTCCCATAAGAGCACGTGTATAAGGATATAAGTTTGACATAGATTTATTTACAAACTACGTTGTCAATCGTTTTGAAACTTTCACACAATATTTTTCATGCTTCTACTAGTAGATTAAAATAATTTTCAAAACGATTTTATCATATTCATTCCAATACCGAACCTCTTTAAGGGATGGAACGTTAAAGTTCGCTCGTGGCAGCGATAAAAATCGATAGCGGGAACGGGGCGATAGCTATCGGGATTTCTGCACGGGGCCGTGAAGTAGTAATACGGAACGGGGAAGAATGAAAATTCATAAGCAAATCGCGGCCGAGGATCGTCGCGTAAATCTCTTCAATTAAAGAGGTCGCGTCGTGACTGTACGGCGGCGGGATAAAATCATCTCGTTTTCCCACAAACTCCGAACTTTCCCAGAGGAGTCTCGCGCCGGTTCTACAGCCGCCGGCGCGGCCCGATTACTATCGATCGACGCTCTCGTACGAGATCTAATCACGCCGGGCAATCACACGTCTCTCGACGGACTCACTCGAAAGAGCACCTGCGCACCTCGTCGTCGTCATTGTGTGGAAATGACTACGCGGAAGACACCTGGCATTCCTCCGTCGCATAACGCGCCCCGAGTAAACGTAATAAGAATCGGCCAGGAATGTAATTACGTCAAACGCATCAACGGATAATTTCATTAATATTAACCGGCGTTATCCTCCGTCCGGTAGCACGTCTGTCCAATTGCAGCGAATCGTTTCAACAGTTTTTGCTAATTTGCATACGAAGAGTTCATAGGTCGATAGAAGTAAAAGTCTGCTTTCCTTTGAAAATTAATTAATTCACTTTTATGAATAATCAACGTACATCGATTGGCTTCTAGCCGTTCACACATGAATAGCATTCGCAACGAAAATAAAATACCTAATACGAAATTTATTAAGCAGGAAGGATAGGAGAATGAAAATTGCTTCGTTACACTTGTTTTTAACATCGGTTACGTGTCTCGCAATCATACACTTTCAGCGAATGATTACACACTTCCGCACGACGGCGGTGTACGCAGTACAGCCCGGCGAAGTGATTAAAACCGAACAACTCTATCCGCTTTTTGCTGGAAACTTTTTTTACCCCGCCGATCCAATCGAACGCTCCCGCTCGTTAACACCTATCTACCCTCAGCGCATCCGCGGTCATCCACTCGCCTTTTTGTTCGAATCCAAGCCAGATCGTCGATGCATCAGTGTCTCATACTTAGTTCAATTTAAACGCGTACGTCTCGATTAATGCCGACCGTCCCCCCTCCCTCCGCGGGTTTAGCCACCGGACGCGACCGGTAGATATCGGCGAAACTGTCCGAGGAAAAAGAGAAGAAACGCAAGTACGTGCACGATGGCTACGGTTTTAATCTTACTTATACCGGGATTCGATGGAATTAATGGCCACGCCTCGTGTAGCAGCCGCGCGATCCGCTCGATTTCCGGGACCACGGCCCCGGAAAGGATTCTTCCTATGGAGGCACGGCCGACGCACTCGTGACCACTGGATATATTCCAGTCTGGAATGCACCGGTGGAGGGTACCGAACCTAGAGCAAACTGCGTTCGAACTAACAGTTACCTGTTAGTTCGTAAATCTTACGCGAATGTAATGAAACTAGATTCAGCAAACAAATTGATGAAACTGTAATGTTTACGCGTGTAGTCGTGAATAGATTCGACGTGTAAAATTATTTAAGGATGTACTGGATATACAGTCGATTCTAAAAGTTTATGTATCTTAGGAAAGTTTCTACTGATTATGAT
>NW_017176751.1:16744-16898 GCF_001652005.2 Ceratina calcarata | reverse complement strand
TTTCTAAAAGGGGAGGATCATCAAATCTTAAATAAGAATTGATGATTTCTGAATTCTAAGATTTACGACAATATTTTTTTATTTAATAACTATTAAAATTCCACTGGTTCATCATTGTTTTTGTTTAAGGAGGTTGGATAGATCATTCACGGGG
>NW_017176751.1:14419-15704 GCF_001652005.2 Ceratina calcarata | reverse complement strand
ATAAATTATTAATAAAGAAAAGAAATAAAGAATTTATATAAGTATAATTTTCAATGCTCAGATTTATCCTAATGCCGATTATGAAAAGGCAACACAAAATGTCTGGACAATCCAGTTAAAATTCTTGACGATATCTCGAGAGATGAAAGAGAAGAGAGACGTAATCCGGAGCCAGTTGAATAAACATGTACGAACGTTTTGTAACAGTTACGTGACGACTGATAACTGTAAAATTATACTTTCTCAGTTTTTTGCCTCGATACGCGGGGAGAAAGTGATCGTTACGAGAAAGCAGTTAACTCGTTTCTTTTTACCGAAGAAAACGCGAAGATCCTGTGCTCGAGAACGAGTCTATTCCGTTCGCAGGTTTTACGTAATCGCGAGTAGATAATTAAGCCATTCGACTCGCAATCCGTCTCCCGGATCGGAAACAATTAACAGAAACCGAACGATTCCCCGTCGAATACCTTCGATTATAATACAGGGTGTCTCAAAACTAATGTAAGATATTGAAATTTGAGGTTCCTGACGTAATTTTAAACAACATTTTCCTTAGCGAAAAAATTGTCCAAGGCGTGGTTGAAGAGTTATTAACAAAAAACTCTGACCAATTAGAGCGCTCGATTGGCGCGAACTACGAATCGGGAGCGTTGACTGCTTACTTCTCTTTTATTCCCTTAATTTGAATGCTTATTTAATTATTTTTCTCGCTGTCGTTTTCTCTCGCCTTTTCTTCTTCTCTCCCCCTGCATTCGGATTATGTAAATGGTTACGAAGATGACCGGCCGCACTTTTAAACTCTTGATATTTCCAAACGACGATGGACACTCGACTTGGCCGACTCGTAACGTTCATTAAGAATTTCTTTTCCTCAACGGTGTTTCACGATAGTTACCAGAGACCACCGGTTTCACTCGGCAACTGTTGCGAATCGTTTTCAGCGATAATAAATAGGGAGCCGTATCGAAACTGGTTTGATCGGCGAAAACTGTTTTCACCCAACGGCTGTTCCGATCGACTCCTTTGCATTTCGTCATTTGCCATGGCTACGCTATCAATTAGACACATTTGTTTGACGTCTATGATTTATGCAGCGAACTTCCATCCCGGCAGATTTTATTCCAACGAGCACCACTGATTTACCGTCATAGAAAACCGTTTGACGCAACTCTGCGTTATTGATGCTCAGAGAAAGTATTTATTCCGAGCTAATTCTTGAAAATTGATTATAAACTTGAATTATAGCATCGTTTGTAATAATTTTTACAGAAATGCTCGATGTAAA
>NW_017176751.1:13445-13907 GCF_001652005.2 Ceratina calcarata | reverse complement strand
GATATACAATGACGAGTTTGACTCGTTATTCATTCCATTTAATTTGTATGTAAAGTTCCATTTAATTTGTATGTCAAGGGGTTAATAGAATCTGATTAGAATTGTGATTATTCATACGATTTTCGTTTAGTTTCTTTCAGTTTTTAAAAATATCTTTAATTTCATTGTTGGTCGATTTCAATTAAAAGTAACTGTAAGCTTGAAATATTTTATTGTCTCTTACTCGTGATCGTGTCGGTATCGAACGGATAACGTTACGTAACCGCTTGCCTTGTACAAGGATACGAAGAGACCTGGTATTCGGTGGAGGGTTCAGCTTTCTCTCCGTGCGAACTTATTGCTCGTTTTAACGAGACCAACTCGAGGCTGTACTTGAGCATCGATTTGGGTAGCCGTGCACAGTTGTAAGTAGGAGTCACTGCGAAATGTAGAATCTCTTTTTCAGGGATTAATTTACGAGCT
>NW_017176751.1:11132-13014 GCF_001652005.2 Ceratina calcarata | reverse complement strand
CGATAGTATAAAATCTGATTAAAAAACACTAATCACAATTATTGATAATAAATTGATGATGAAAAGAAAATGAAATAAAAAGAAAATTGATGATAAGTCTCCTACATTTAATCTAGTCTTTAAGAGTTATGCCATTGTCGACAGAAAAATGTATAGACGGTGTGACGGGTTTGCCTGTACGAGTCTGCGGAAGATCTAGAATCTCTCCCTACGGTATTAGGAAACGTTTAATCAGCATCCTCCACCCGGAAACCGTTGCTATTTCTCCGGTTCGGTTCTTTGAGGAGCTGAACAACCCGCCGGGAGTTCGCGTATGTTGCACATAAATTCACGGTGGACTCTGTGCAGGCCACCTGCGATACGCGTGACCGCGTGACGAAGCACGCGTGAAACCGCGACGATCGCGAAATTATCGGACGATGAAACGCTTCCCTTCCGGGTACCGTGCGACACGGTCTAACTAGCCAAGGTACACACCTTTTCCCATAAAGAATACATTCACCACGCCCCGTCTGCTTTAAATCGTGCTTCTTCAAATTAATTACCAACGTTTTCCATCGATTGTTTATATTAAATAATAATCAAATCGTATTTTTGCAAATTTTCTGCTATTATCGAATTTTAAGCTGCCCGAAATTTAAGTGATATTTGGAAATTTTTTTTAAGAGAAGTATTCCATGGAATGTTTTTAAACTTTATGCATGTATTTGCCTATGATTGAAGTGTACGAATTTATTTTTTAGTATAAAAATAACGAAAGGCGACCGAGTTATACGCTATCTCCCGAAACGCAAAAAAAAAGTGCCTCCACTGCTGCAATGATACAGGTCGCTACGATGCCTGAAAAAAAAAAAAAATATCCTGTTAAACTAGAAGGTTTTGTCTGTCGAATGAACTAGAATATCCAAGAAATGTTAGAATTTGGCAAAATAGGGGTTTTTACGAAATTTTTCGATTTTTCCTTAAAAAATGGTCGTTTGTTTGTTGCCAAAATTACAATTTTTATCTAATCAAGAATATCCTAGTTTACTTTACAATAAAGCATGTCCAAAACATTGTGTTAAAATTCTAAGTCAATCAGACAATTGGACTTTGAGTTAGAACTGCAGCTTTGAAAAACACTGTTTCGAGAAAAACGCGTTTAAAGTATTAACTATTACATTATTACTTCTATTATATTAATACTATTAGAAGTCTGCCACTCGAAAACTAGTTGAGATCCGGCCTTGAAATTTGAATATATTTTCGAAGGTATAAACTTTCAAAAAATGCAAAGAAAAGAATCGATTTTTTGAAAATTTCATACTGACCCTTAAGGAAACTTCAATATTTTCGATAGACAGAAATTGACCTAACGTTATATAAAAATGTGGAAACGCAGCTCATCTGACACTTCGTATAAATTGTTCAATTTCCTAGTCATTTAATAGAATGTTCAATTAATTTTTCCATCAGTTCTCCGGTATAAATACAACGGCAACACCAGTCGCTTCCGTAAATCGTTAACGGCGACAAACGCGTACCGCATTTATTACGAGTCCTTCCGTCATGCGCCCAACGATCTTTTTTATCGTAATCAATTATGGATGAGCCTAGGCTTGATGCATGTGTTCGCCCGGCAGGACAAGAGTGTAGAACAAGCCGATATCATCGGATCGGTCGAGAAGATAAATTCATCAATTTACGACGCCGTGCACCGTGAAAGGCAATTAACAACGATGAACTATGTAACTTCTAAATAAGGCACGCGTAAGTAATCGCAATTACCATTAAGCAAATATCTACCGGGAAAAAATTAACATCCGTAATACCTTTGAAACTTTTAAATAAGTTCAAAGACAGAATACAAAAATTAATCAGATTGTTTAAAACAGAATTATTA
>NW_017176751.1:6959-10695 GCF_001652005.2 Ceratina calcarata | reverse complement strand
TTCATTTTTTATATTTCATAGCTTTTATCAAATGAGATAAATTTACTAAACAATTGAATAGGCATTAAATATAAAAACTGCATCAACTATTGTTTTAAATAGATAAATAGATTTATTACTCAGTGCCTTTCGACTTGGGAGAGCTTCCATCCATCAAATCGTTCCTCTACATTTATTTTCTACCACTCCTTCACTCTACCTTCTCATCAATTCTTATTTCCATTTCATTGTAATCCTCGTATTAGTCATGTTTTACAATTAAACATTTCATAATTTCCCTTTTCTCGCATTAAACGTTTAAAACATAAATAAGAATAAAATAAGGATAATTCTTTTGCCATACGCCTCTAATATATTATAAAAAGTGAGATTCGGGTGAAAAATAATAAACACGACTTGGTACGCAGATTCGAAAAAACGTAAACATCGCGGGCGAAGTTGCGCGCAATTAGCGTGACTATCGGCGTAGGTCAGGGCGTTAGAGACGCGTCTGCGCGGTGGGGGTAGCTGTCCGTATGTCATTGCGCATTTGGATTGCCAAAGTGGTAGGACGCGTTTTGATCTGTGTTTTAATCGCACGGTGGTCCTTTGTTTCGTGTATAAAGTGTTGTTCGCGAAAAGTTTAGCGTTCGCATAAGTACATCGGCTCGCGTTTGCTTCGATCGTCGCTAATTAATATCGCAGGAAGTGGTGTGGTCCGCGGATAACAGGTACGTGTTAGCCCGGCGAACACGTTGGCTGCGGGCGCCGCGAATAATGCGCGTACTGAGTAACAAGGATCATAACCTGTTAGACGAATGGACGCGCCGATTTGCATAAAAGCATTAATTAGAAAATTATAGTAGAGCGCGTGGGCGTACGACGTGGACGCGTTCGTGCGGAGTATCGCGCCGGTTTAACGAGTCGTTTAAGTGCACGTTCCACGCGTCTTCATTCGTTTCCATGGACACGCGTGTACCGCGTCGGAAGACACGGTGGCTCGGGCTCGAACATCGACACCGTAAATTATTTCGTAAATTATTTCGTATTTTTTTAATACTAGCTTAACTCGTTCTTTTTATTAACGTGATTAACTTCGTGCTTGCCGGAAATTCGTGTAGGCAGTGTGTGTGACAAATATGGCGGGAAGAATTTGCAGAGGGCAGATCGGTGAGTAATTGATATTGTTTTAATATATTTCAACAATGAAACGATGTTGTAGGAAATGTAATTCGCTCATAAGAAAATGGCGGACCGATTATTAATCCGAGGAACTGATTATATTTATTAAAAAGGCTCGACGCAGTGTAATTAGGTATGATCGAATGTTCACTGCTTTTTTATCAGTTTTTAACGACGGAATAATTCATTGTATTTAAATGAACGTGGGAAATGTCCGGATAGCTGTTACGTTCACATGCAAAAAGTCGTGATACGCTCTGGCACGGTATCGTGAAGTAATTGTTCCTAACAAGAAATGCTGGCATTTCGTGATCGTTTTTTTTTTTTCCTCCCTTGTACCGAGTAACTACGTTTCTTGTGAGCGAATTTTTACCGGTAAACAAAAATCAGGTCGAAACATAACGATAATCTGTATGCATGGTCTTTTAACTCGCGTTTGTTTGCGAGACTGAAATTTCGTTAAATTACGTGAGAAGCTGAATTTTTCACTCTACGAATCAAGATTACAGTTTACATTTCGTCGAGGTAGTACCGTAATTATTATTTGTTCTCGGGGCAGTGATTCTCAATCTGCTTTCGATTCTCCATGTTTCCTAAGAGGATAAAATTCATCCTTCCAATGTATTATGCGTTTATGGCAACGTTAAATAAGAATTAATTTCCAACGCTACGTATTTGCGGAGGTAAATTCGAATTAGGGTAGAAATCTTATTAACGAGATTGAACAAGGTACAGCTTGGGTCAGTGATTCTCAAGCTGCTTTTGATTGTCCATTTTTCCTAGGGGGATAAAATTCGTTCTTCCAATGCAAAAAATTATTTCCTTTGCAATGATTAATGTTTATGCACTTATGGCAGTTTTAAATAAAAGGTAAATTTATGGCGGTTTTAAATAAAATTAAAAATTTGCGGAGACAATATATTTAGATTAGAATAATATTTAGATTAGAGCAGAATCGGTCGAATGTAAACCTTGTTAACGAGATTGAACAAGGTTCGCTATTGGCGTAATTCATTGAACAATAAAACGCATCGTCCGGCGATAAAGCGTATCATTTACGCGGTTCTAAAAGGTACATACTATGCTGCATCACCGTAAACGACAACTACAAATTGATGCAGCAAATTCCGCTGGCCAGTGTTCTTGCGCCAGGGTCCCCCGCCTGCGCCTCGTGGTAGATAACGCCGTTGACTCGTCCAAACAACGTGATATTTATTAGCAACTTGGTACGTGTAATTACGTCACGTGGCACGTACATTCCGCGGAAGCGCACGCCTATTATTTCGCGAGTTCTAATTTACTGCTCGCCGCCTAAGTAGAGCCGTATGTTAATTTAAATTCCACCCCGAAGAAAGGAGCGGCCATTAAGATTAACGATAAAAACGGCGGAGTAACTTGTTTTAATAGTATCGCGAGAGCTACCAGGCCGAGCAGACGATCATTCTTTTTTTTTTTTTTTATTTCTCTTCTTTTTTTTTCACCTCTTTTCTAGACCGACTCGCTATCGAGGTATAATCCCGGCAGTCGGAATTATTAAAAAGGCAAATAGCTCCATTAGTTTCGTGCGCGCGTTGATACTGAGGCTCTTTCCACTTTCATAATTATGGGCACAATTATTTGTTTGGAAGTTATCGAAGCTTTGAGTTCTCTGAATAATTTCGATGTCTCAGCAAGTTCAACTTATGATTGATGATAGACACCGAAATGTGAATGAGTAATAAAATTATGGAATTGATAAATAAATTCGTTCAGTTTAAATAGAGTCGAGTGAAAAAATCCGATAGATTGCTCGACACTCAATAATATATTAAGAAAAATTGATCTATTCTAAATGTAGAAAAAATTCAGTTTCATTCTGACTGAAAAGAATTCACTATACATCGACTCTACGTGCATTTGAATATATTTAATCATCCCGTATTAAGGGATGATTTTCACTGTATAAGTAACGATTTTCGTGGCGTCCAAGTACCATTGACTGAGTATTTGAACGGGAATTACATCGGTTTAAAGGAGCAAGCACGGTCGATGCCGTCTAAATCGTTTGTTCGGTGCGTCCATCTACTCTGAACGAATGAATAGACGTGATTACCATGAAACTGCGTCGGTGACGCGTTGTCATTGCAGTTAACTTGGTCCGAGCGACGTTAAAACGAGTCGCATTAAAACGTTGCAATTTAACGGGTGGATTAGCTCACGTAGTGATAGAAGGGGAGGTAACGTTGAATAATGGGATAATAACCCATGAACGGTGTAATTCATTTATTTGTCAGTCGATCGAAATTCATAGCAGAATTCACGTGTTTCATTCATATTATGCAATAGCTACTGTGCAATATTGAAATAAATCCTAAGCTTGTTGAAGTACTTTATTCAGTAATTGAGGAATTAATTGAAAAACAAATTTCTTTTATTCAGCAGATGCTTGAATTAGTTAAGAGAGAGAGAAAGCAAGAGAGGAATTAAATAAAGGGAAAGAGGTAAAGGTGGAATATAAAAAAATAAGAATGAGGCAACAGGTAGAAAGTGAGACAATCTTTGTACCATTCTTTCTTCTAGCTACGCGTGCTTTCAT
>NW_017176751.1:5631-6074 GCF_001652005.2 Ceratina calcarata | reverse complement strand
ACGTGGACAAATCGTGGACAAACGAATGCAATTTGATTTTTGTAAAAATTCGCAGTTGGGGGTGCCAACTTCACGGAGCTCTATTCCTTCATCCACCTCATTCATTCGTTTATGATTATACGATATGAAATGCTAGAAGAAAGTTGGTGTGTAAGAATTGTTACATAAACAGAAATTAGGTAATTTATTATTATTATTTTAGTTCTTTAGTTAATTTAGTTAATTTATTATTATTGTTTTAGTAATATATTATTATATATTTTAGTTCTGATAAGAAAGAGGAGATATGTCTCCTTATTATGGTGTTAAACAAATCTGTTTGTGGTATTAATGGATAAAATTGTCGCTTAGTCGACTTATTATGTGATACCATGTTACTGCTCATGCTTTTTTCTCATTCCGTGATTTACACCAGGAAACTGTTTACGGTCGTAGGTATATGT
>NW_017176751.1:4213-5199 GCF_001652005.2 Ceratina calcarata | reverse complement strand
CAATTTTTGTTTTTTTTTAAGTCTTTTTATAATTTTTATTATCATAATTCTAACTTCGTTTATCGCAACGAAAGATTTCGTTCTATTAACAGAAAGTTTTAACTGTCTGGTTGTGTCGACCCAGTTGGAACGATCACGTTTCCAATCTGATTTATTATTCATTCATTTTTTTATCCGGTTCGGTTCGACAAGTAGCAGTATAGAACGGCTATGTATAATGTAATGACTAGTCATTCGATCGATAGTTGAGCCGAATTTATTCCGGTCTGGGTGTTACTAATCCAGGCACGTACGGATCGAATCAGGTATAAAGGGCAGGCATGAGAAAAGATGGGATTGAATCGTATCAAATCCGCAATCATTTCTATGGGTATTATCGAGCAGGATGGGATTAATAAAGCAATTTGTTCGGTGAATTAATAGTTAATTCGAACCGACTTTTATCCTATGATTGCGCATTTTCATTTAACAACAGTGTTCATGTCTTTCAATTCGTCTGTAGTTGTGAAACGGTTAATTGTTGATGCTAGCGGAAAGTTTTTTATACAGAAATTGTAGCTATTGACGTCTTCTACAAGACAGGTTCTATGCATTTTTCTTCTATCTTGAGAATTTAATGAGTTACATGTGATTATATGCCATTTTATTGATGTTGACAAAATCCGACCATTCCACCGTCGAAACAGCGAACTTTTGACAAAAAATTTCGTTTTTCCTCAATTACTCCTAAACTGTTGATCCTACGAGAAAATTGCATAGGACCTTTTTTTATAGAGGACGACGAGATCTATAATTTCCATGTAAAAATTTTTCGGTAGCATCAATAATTTACGAGTAATTTGCAAAAAACTGTTTTTTCGTTTTTCGTCAATAACTCGTAAACTATTAATGCTAGCAAGAAACTTTTACATGGAAATTATAGATCTCGTCGTCCTCTATAAAAAAAGGTCCTATGCAATTTTCTCGTAGGATCAACAGTTTAGGAG
>NW_017176751.1:2744-3919 GCF_001652005.2 Ceratina calcarata | reverse complement strand
TAAGCATAGGACTACCCCTCGAGTGATCTACCCAACCTCCTTAAATAATAAATTATTAATAAATTGTATCCTGGCGCTCATTTTTATCCCAACATTCTTGCAATAAAGTCATCATTCTTCGAACAGTTGTATTTGAAAATACGAAGGAACGTTGATAAAGATAGAAATAAGATTTGTTTCCATCCCTCGCCATCAGTCTTCGCCTAAACGAAGTTTACCGTATAATCTCGTTCCCTCGAAGCGACTTTATACCCATTGGCCGACGCTCGGTATCCAGGCCGTGATCCTGGTATATCACGGCGCTTACACACGCACGCGACGCGAGGCGAGGCGAGGCGAGTTCTCGGCAAGGCGACACGACGAGGAGAGAAAAGTGGTGCAACGCGAGTGATGCATGAACGCGGGAGCCAGTGTCTCTGGTATTCTTAAAGAGTGCTATTTATACCCCTGACTGCACAGACTAAAAGAACGGGCAAGGGAGAGCGGGTTCCTCAATAAGGCAGCAGGTAGGCCGTACAGTGATTCAGAGCCAATTTTTCCAGCTACTCCAGACGGTGACTCGGCTCTCTCTCTCTCTCTGTATCTGCGTCCGCGTGTGCACGCTTCCATCCGACCGATTCTCTCTCC
This sequence comes from Ceratina calcarata, assembly GCF_001652005.2. NCBI lineage: Eukaryota > Metazoa > Arthropoda > Insecta > Hymenoptera > Apidae > Ceratina > Ceratina calcarata. The sequence goes on along the minus strand of NW_017176751.1, from coordinate 3,292 downwards.
TCGGTTTCTTCTCTCTCTCTCCTTCTCTCTGTTTCGTCGTGTCCCTCTCGACCGCTGCCTCCGCCCCGTTTCAATCCCTCATCTCCCTCTCCGGTTTCTTTTTCGCGCATCCTTCATGCCGCTAATCCCGAATCATGGATCTTGTTGTCACCTTGATCTCTCGCGATCGTCCGGCCTCTTGCCAGCCGGCGAGCCGCGCCGCGCGGCGGAACAACCTTTAAAGGGGAACCGGGACAAGACTGTCTCCCATGGCCAGCCGTGATTATCCGGGTTTAAGGATTTAACCCATTATGCTCGTTCAATGTTATACGTTCGCTCGTGGCTTGTATCAGATTGTCCCATACGGACTCGAACCGATCGGTGAATCATCGCCGGCTCGCGATATAAAATTAGAATCGCTCGCACCGCGACGAATTAACGTCAGGCTTAAATCGTATCGCGGTAGCTTTCGATAGGATAAATACGGTTTACCTCGTGTTTCATTAAGTATACAATAATTGTAGCAAAATCTAATTGCTGTGGAATATAAGATTGCTGTTATCCTGTAC
>NW_017176751.1:1188-2723 GCF_001652005.2 Ceratina calcarata | reverse complement strand
AATAACTAAATAACTAAATAAATTATTATGGGACACAGAGGGAGTGTATTATATTTCTTTTTGCCACGTGCGATTTTCGTGAGTTCATATATCTATGCTGTGGATCCTAAAGGCGGCCGATGGAGTCAGATTTCGCGGGAGTCGCGGGGACGCGGACCGGGCGCGAGTCGAATCGGCGTACAAACAGGCCGCGAATTGTTTATCGTTCAAGCCGATCCAGCTAATGATATCTGGATGCCTCGGACTCTGTTGGGAAAACGGTCGACTCTGGTGCCGGCGTGGGCGTCGGGGCACCTCAATTAACATTGGAATGGCATTGCCGTCGATTTCACGTGGGCGCTCGGTATCCGAGACACGTATCCTTTCCGTGCGTTTCACTGTCGTCGCCGGTGCTGCAAGTGGCTGCCTGATTTGTCCTCGCGGTTTCGATTCGGAGCCCTTGCTCCGTTCGATTCCGGCCTGGCGTGGGCTCGCCTCTCGCACGTTCCACGCTTTGCATTCTCGTCCTTGCCATTACTCATTTCTCTTTTTATTTAAGTACTCGTCGTTACTCTGCGTTCGGTCAAATATTAATTAGACTCGTAATTAAAAGTTTTACTGGCAACAGGATCGAGTGTCACGTTTTACGTTAGCCATGACAACCCCTTTGCGAGAGGAATATTTTACGACGAGTAAACTGGCTATTATCGACGGTTCCGACGTCGATGAAGCTGTGGCCGACATATAAAATCAGAAAAGGTAAAATTGATAGTTAATGGCTGAAGGGAAAACGCGAACAGCGTGCGTTCCGGGGGTTTGGAAAAATCGATACACCGGGCCCAAGAGAAAGAGAGAGACAGAGGATTATCCAATGGTTCGCGGGATCGTTTGCAGACCACTTACACCGACAGATGGGATTATCTGATCCTGAATCTAGCCAGGACGGCTCGCCGGCGTATAATTGCCATCGCCGAGCGAACGAGCGTATAGCCGGATCGAGGAGAGCGCCAGCTAGGAAGAGCCCTCCTTTTTCTACCCACGGCTCGTTCGTCGACTGACTGCGAGCCGTGGTCCATCCTCGTAGCTACCTCCGTCGTTCCAGCTTCTTCGGTCTCTCCGTTCTTTCGTGCGTTCGTTCGTCCCCGGTAAAAGTGGTCGCAGGCTTCTGGCTACGTTGCTACCGCCGACGGTCGCCGCCGCCGCCGCCGCCGCCGCCGCCGCGGCTGGCTCGATCGCCCGCCGGAGTCAAGGCTGTGAACTGAGAATGTGCGTGCAACTATGCTACCTAGACCTTTTATTCCTCCTGGTATCCGCCGCTCCGCGCCGCCCTTCCCTCGCTTATAAGCGTCGGCAACGGCCATCTAGTAGTACGTCCGCATGAATTCGAGCTCCCTACCATGCCACTCTGTCCGATCTTCTCTCTCTTCTTGTTGTTGTTCTTGTTCTTTTTGTTTCTTCTTCTTCTTCTTCTCTCTTGGTGTCTCTTCGCGTTTCGTTTCCCGCTTCGTCGTCGTCGTCGTCGTCGTCGTCGTCGTTCTACCTTTTTCCACTGCTCG
>NW_017176751.1:0-683 GCF_001652005.2 Ceratina calcarata | reverse complement strand
GCCATGTTGTATTAATATTTCAATAAATCAATTATTTCGATTTCTTAAATTTGTAGAAATTCGTGCAAACAATTTTCTACAAATTCTGCGAAGTAGATGAAAAAGTGTCCGACTTGTTTCTGTTCCCATCGCTGATTTCTCGGTTGTTCTCTGTTCCAGGTAAGCGCGTTTCGAGGGGAAGCGGAGCGGCGTGCGTGTCACCTGCACGCTTTATGATCGCTCGTCATCAACGCGTGTGGCGGGGCCCGTCGAATCCGTCGAGACCACCTGAGAATCGTTCCCGTTGCGCGAGTAACAGCCTCGTGGCTCCGGTGAGTAAGAACGATTGTTACGCAACATTTCTTTGCACGATTCAAATGCAGATTTTCGACCTGTTTTTATATCTGAACAACGATTTCTTTTCTTTCATATTTCTAGTCTTTTATCATACTCGTAACGTTCTTACATAGTTCTCAATGATTCGCCTATTCGTTACAGTAGAGGTCTCAGCTTTTGTGTTTCAAATCGTATTTCCTTCACGATTGTTATGCTAATCGTTTGTACTTTTAAAGTCTTATTACCAAACGCGATAGTCAAGAATTGTATTATTTAAAAAGTGTCATACAAAATTAGTATTCTGTATGCTGAAGGCTTATTACTATTATAATTATTAATGTTACAATTTAACTATAACAATGACATTT
>NW_017176750.1:28838-29422 GCF_001652005.2 Ceratina calcarata | reverse complement strand
CTATAGTTGATTAAACTAATTAAAAGCTCAGAGATTCATTAATCATACAGTTTTATGCAAAATAAAACCTTTGCAATATCCATATAAAACATGAAATCTAAATAAGAATTTCGTTCGTATTTTCGTTTCAAATAAGAATTATATAAGGTGATGTAAAGCTCAAAAATAAAATGCAGGCACTATTATTAAAATCTAGAACAAAACTGTGGATAACAGTGTATTATTAATTGACGATGAAATTAATCGTTTACTTAATAACAGAAAACACATTATTTAACTGCAGTTTTGCTAGTTCTCATTCTTTTCATAAATATGTATATTGTCATGAATTTACGCCTTTCAAATGAATCCTAGATTATGTCGTTCCTTCGTTATGTTTCCAGTTAAACATGAACGTAAACTAGGATATTTATGTATATACAAACGTCGTATATACGTTTATTTAGAGTTACGTCCTCTTTTTCCTGGCCTTTTTGTTAGACATTAAATTTCAATCCGACTGAGTGTTTTAAATATGCAAAAATATTGGGGTTTTTACTTTTCACACTTTCGCTCAAATTATTATTATTATTATTTTATGCAAG
>NW_017176750.1:26145-27976 GCF_001652005.2 Ceratina calcarata | reverse complement strand
TTATAAAAATAGGAATTTTCATAAGCATTTACAGTCTATTTGTAACAATTTTATGTATTGAATCTCTATAAGAGAACAAATTGCATTGGCTTGTTTTACTAATTCTGTAGAACCATATAACTAGAATACTGATTCTTACCCAAAATACAACATTTGGAACAGAGAAATAAGGAATGGACTTTAGATAAACCTGACATTTATGAATCACATATCATAAGATTTTGCTTTCAATATATTGTATCCTTTTGCATACTGCGTGCATTAATCAAAATTCACTTATGTCTTTTATAAATGCAAAACAATCTGCACTCTTGTTATTGTACAATATTTGTGGAGAAACTTCCATCAGTTTAAGGAAAGCAATTTAATGTAATGTATGGTTTTGACAAGTAGAGTAATTGAGAATTAAACATAGAGAGATTAGTTGTTACAATAATCAAAATTATGTTCCAAGTTAATTCTATAATTGAAATTCATCAAATAGGAACGCCAGCTTGATGAAAAGTGTTATTTACTGCTACCAAATAGTATAAATCTATGTTCTTATCGCTATTCTATAGTACTTAATCAACATGAAATCTTGGAATCAATCAATTAACTGGGGCATTATAGTATTGATGAAATATAATTTATAGTAAATAATGAGATGAACTTTTGCATCAACCCAATATAATAAATGTCCTAACTTCTGGTCACACTACAATTTCTACTCACTACAACTATAATACCTCTATAATTTTATATATAATCTTAAGCCAGTGAGTAGAAATTGTAACATTTATAATATAACAAAATATTCTTGGTTAAAGAATCAATTTCCAGTGATAAATGTAGAAAGTCTGATTTTTTCCAAGCTGGTGGTTCGAATTTAGCTGCTTTTTTGTATTACAAAAAAACTATTAGATTATTTTCAATGAAANNNGAAATTGGGTCATTTACTTAAAATAAAAGAAAATAATAGTTCTAGTATTATAACTGAATGAGGTAAAGACTGTTATGACATTTTCAATTATGATCCCTTTTTTGAAGAAATATGTCATAGTATGTTTTATTTTATTTTTGTAAGAATATACTAAGAACACTAATATACTGATGAACGTTCTAAAATATTGAAACATTTACTCAGTTTCTGTTAGTTTCTCGCATTAAGCAATTTATAATTTCTACTCATTTAATAAATCAATTATATAAATGTATTAAATCCGCAGTCTATTTATCAGGTTGGGGCATATGAAACGTTGTGTTGCTCAAACATAGCAGACGTACTTCCTTGAATATCATATCAATCGTGTACTATGAAAGTGGGGTAATTTTATTTATTCCATTATTGAGATAGTGTAGATTTTGTGTACTATACAAATGTAAACTATAGGTAAACGCTAGAAGCTTGGATAAGATTTTATAGAATTTTATGACTAATTATACCACGATTTTTGTAAGAATACATTTGCATACATAAATTGCATGTGTAATATCGTTTTCTTCCTTTAGAATATAACTATATCAAGTGTTTAACAATTACTTTCACATATTCCTGGATAATTGAACAATTTTATTATTACGAGTGTATTAAATATTGTATTAAATGTACAATTGAAGATTTATTGTCAAGAAGAAGAAAAAGCAAAATTCACAATTTGATGATGTGTATCATAAAAATGAAGTACCTCTTTAGAGGAGTATAATTGGAATCAAGAATTTCGAAACGTGCTTCTGAAACTAATTGTCAAAGTGAATCTTATGCTAATGTTGATTCCTCAAAGAAACAAAATTGTGGACGTAAATACAAAGATTATGGAGAAAGACTTAAAAAACTTAAGTTATTCTAAGG
>NW_017176750.1:23413-24683 GCF_001652005.2 Ceratina calcarata | reverse complement strand
AGTGAATAGAAAATATCATTTTAAAATTGTAGAAAAAGAAGCCATATAAAATTTTATATTTCATCTTAAAATTATAGGAAGATAAGCTAGAGAATAGAAATTTATATTATTACTTTAAAATTTTGTAGAAAAATAAACCAGAGTAAAATAAAGCCAATGAATAGAAATTTATAATATCTTAAAATTTTTTTTATAGAATAGCCAATGAGTAAAAATTGTAACCTGAATAGAATGAGTAAAAATTGTAACCTGAATAGAAAAACTATTTATCTTATGCGTCGAATATAATATACGAATTTTTTTTAATTCACGTAATTGTATAAAAGATAATTTGAGATTAAGTCGATGAGTAGGCCGTGAACGCGAGAATTCTTCAGGAATGATGCTATTAGATTCTGTCATTCTGTGCCGTCATTCGTGTCAGCCGGATTTTAAATCACTTCACTCGCTCCTAGCCAATCAGTCATTTAATTTATAGAGTACTGTCTACTATAACTAGATTGTGAATTTCTGTAAAAAAATTTTATAACGTCAATTTGAAAAGACTGAATTGAAATTTCTTTTAATCCTCAAAACTAATGATGCGTATACAAGGTATAGTCCATGGAAAGATGTAGCAACTATCGTAAAACAGCGGGGTTGCTGACCGTCAGGCCTTTAACAAAAGAAGTCGTGATGACACGTCGTAAACCTAGTAACGTACCGATGCATTTTTCAGCTATCCAGTTATACTTGGTGTTCAAAATGTCATAACTCATTCTATAAAATATTCTTATTAAAGCATTAAGAATTGTTTTTATATACTACTTAATTCAAATTCATTTTTAATATTTTGTATAATGAATGGGATTTTCAATACCTTTGGAAAATTGAAAAATACATCAGTAAATTAATTTGGATTTACAATACTTATATCATTACGACCTCTTTTGTTAAAGCTATGAAAGACAGCAACCCTGCTGTTATATCTTTACTTCGACTATTGGGAATTGGCACAGGGACGGGATCAATAGATATAGCTAACCATCATGGCGACGTGAAGCCAGGAATTATACTCGTGGTCCCGAGAGTCTAGGACCGGACACAGTTCAGTTTTTGCAATTTTTGATCGTTCTACACATGGCTTCGTCTAATTTTACTGCTTGCCACGAAAGGTCAAGGTAAATGTATCCGTTCCCAATATACATTCCAATAATGATTACTGTGGATTTTTATACAAGATAAAACATTTGTGTTCACAATGAAAAATATGAAATCTAGATTAAGAACT
>NW_017176750.1:19822-21145 GCF_001652005.2 Ceratina calcarata | reverse complement strand
GCAAAAATGTTATACCAAAATATTTTCTTCTTTTTTGATGTAGAATCACCTCCTGCCCGGATGTACTACGATTTCCGGGACACCCTGTATAGAAGAAATTTTCATTTATACTTTATTTACGATAAAGTTGAGTTTTGTCTCATTTTCGAAATTTTCGCTTTTGATTAAAAATCCACAGTCTGCTTATTATATAATTGTAAATTTTAACTGGACAAATCAAGCTTTCAGCACTCGTCCTTCAATTCAAAAACGTTTCGTAATAAGTACATATACTTTTACCTTATTACACGCGCACCTAATGTAAGAAGCATACGTATAACTAAGGAACTGTGAAAAATGTAGCTGCATCCTTCATGCCGCAATTACCAAGGGTTTAAGTCTTGAATTTCATTCCACCCGGTATAATAACGCGATGGGTTATAAGGTTGGTCGTAGACTAATGATCCCGGGGTCTGCGGTTTTTGCCGGCATTCTACAACATTCCCATTCAACTGGATTCTGCACCGAACGCTCCACGATATTATTTTCCGTACGTAAGTATAGGTACACACCATTGTCTCTAGCGCGCCCTTCAAAATTCACAAATTCTGTACAAGAGGTCATTTATCATCCGCTAATTGCCACGATTCATCGTTTGCGCAATTTTCACCCCGTTTTTGTCTCTTATATAATTTATACACCCGTGTCTCCTTCTCACTTTCAAGCGAGTTTATTTTAATTGTCAAAAATCAGATTCATTTCACAAAATGGCCAAATTCACAAAAGTCAATTTTTCAAAAAAATCAAGATAGCTATTTTAATATTTACATTCCTACGTTATCTCTTCATTTTAAAGGAAATTGTAACTAATACATATATTTCAAATCAGAAATATTTTGTAACAAATAAATTAAATAGTTAATAAAATTACAGAAACTTTTATATTAGAAGTAACTTGAGTCCCATTTTAAGAGTTACAATCAGATATGGAGTATATTACACAGTAAAATTTTATGAGGTACGAGCTCTATATTAATTTTATTATTAAAGTAACAAGGTTCGATTTGCTTAGACAATAATTTTTGTTTTGTATTCTCTTAATGGAGGAAGGATAAATTGATTAAAAATATGTTGGATGCGATTTTTGAGAACTGGAACATATAAACTGTTCTGTGAAACATCAATGAATCATGAATGCCCCATCCAAAACTCTGGGCTTAGTACCACATCGGCAGAGACCAAAAAACTTTAATAATATTGAGTTGACGATGTCCAAAAAAAGAAGACCAATCTAAAACGTTAAAGTACAACGATGTAAAGATAATTTATTACACTATGTACATT
>NW_017176750.1:13438-17604 GCF_001652005.2 Ceratina calcarata | reverse complement strand
TAGTATATCCTTTAATTAGGAGCAAGAGCAAGATCTACAATTTCAGTAAACTGTGTCAAAATAAATAACAATATAATAACGACTCCATAGTTAAAGTATTAAAGAATTGAAGTACAATCTTGATACCGGGAGACAGCGTGACTTTCTTGATTTAAAACGTCCAACTCCAAAACACTTATCATTGTTGCATAAGAGAATAATGAATGACAGTGCTAGCAGCGCGTTACATAATGGAAAAATATTGGATACTGATCAGAACACTTGTACATGTTTCCATTCTCGCAAATAAAAAACATAAAAGTCTCAACTCACTAATTCTATCTCATATTGGCAAATAATATTGAAGTATATTTACTTATTTTTCCCTGTTACCCCTTTAACCTGGGGAAGATTATGTATATCGAATTATGTTGAAATATGTACATATCGAAGATACAATTTAATAATAACAATAATAGAATATTGATTGGGCACCCTCTAAAACAGAATAGTTACAATTAGACCTGCAATTGTAGTTATTTCATATTGTGTACTTTTTGTGTGAAACCATGTACCATTATATAAAACAGTCTATCAAATATTGCACTAACAATTTTATGAAAAATATTAATTAATATGTAAAATATTGTATCAACCATCATATGAAGCATTGCAACAATTACTATATTAATTATTATGTACATCATTACATGAAATATGATGTCAATTTAATTATTCATTTTATGGCATGGTCTACTAAATATTGTACTCACTATTATATGAGAAATAGTATTGATTAATATATAAAATATTGTATCAACCATCATATAAAGCATTGCAACAATTACTATATTAATTATTATGTACATCATTACATTAAATATGATGTCAAGTAAATTAACCATTTTATGAAATAGTCTATTAAATATTGTACTCACTGTTATATGAGAAAAAATATTAATTAATATATCAAATATTGTATCAACCATCATATATATCATTGCAACAATTATTGTGTATATCATTATATAAAACATGAAATTAATTAAATTAACTATTATTATATGAAATAAGTTATTAAATATTGTATTCACTATTATACGAAATATTGTACCAATATCAATTATTGCATCAAATATTGTACCAACCATTACATGAAATTCTATATCAATTACAACTGTATCCACCGTTATACATATTAAGCAGTGTATCAATTAACATATGAACTACTACATTGACCATTGTTTAAAACATGTTTGTGACTATTATATGAAACATGACATCAATTACAATACCAATTATTGCATCTACCTTTACATAAAATATTACATCAACTACTACTATTCAGATGAAAACTGAAAATCATGTCAAAATTTAGCATTGTACTTAATATTGAATAACTCTTTCAAAATCGGACTAAACGACCTGTTTCTTTGATTAGTCAAGTGGATTAGATAATTACATGATGTGAACGAGAAATTACGAAATAATTCAAATTCGTACAGCTTGAAACAATAATTCCTGATTAGCTCCGGCTTGTATTAATTTCCCCTAAGGGGAGAAGATCCAAAAAGAATAATAATCCTTTTTCCCATCCTCGATCTGACAATAATGCTACTAAATTTTGACATGATTTTGACGTATCAAAATGAAAACAATTTTAACCTACGTCTTAAAATATTAATTAAGTTAATAAGTGAATAAACAATAAATAGATACATAAAGAAATAAACAAGTAAAAATACAAATAATTACATAAATAAATGAACGAAGAACATTTGTGCACATACCTTCACATTTTTTTTCATACAGTTTTAAAATAAAATTACACTATTAATTATTTATGAGTAGATTAAAATTGTTTTCATTCTGATAAATGTTATTCAATTTGTAATTTGTATTTGGACGAGTTTAAAAGAAGTTATTGAATTTCATGTAATATGTATTCAGTTTTGCTCTTAACTGTATATGAAAGACTGCATGTATATCAATATCAATTAGTGTACAATATATTGCACGAATCATTACTTGAAGCACTGTATAAATTATTATTATATCTACCATTATATAAAATATTATATTAAGCAAGATAAAAGTACTTATTATCAAACACCGTCTCATTTACGATCCCATCTGAAACGGTACTATACATAAAAAAAATATGTGCAACACATATGAAATATACAGAATGTAAAACAAGAAAACTGGGACACATCTGGATAATCTTTTAGTTTCTCGTTTCTGACAAAAGTGTTACCTACAAAAGTATTAGGTTTCAACTTGAGAGCTTGAGCTTGCATCATAAGTTAAATTCCTAAGTAATTTCAAGGTTAAGTTAAAGATTTGATCTTTAAAATGAAAAGGGCAAATGACATTAGGTCAATGTGACCTTGTTAATGACTTAACGCCTGAAGAAGTCATCAGTGATAGCATTTTGAGAAAAATATTTTCAGATAAATGTCTTAGTGTCCAACAAGTGAAGTATAGCAGTACAATTATTTTAATGTCCCGAGTTACAGAACGTTTAAGATCTAAACTGTTTCTATATCTCTACCAATTTTTAAGATACATGTATGAGCTTTGTTAATTGCATTTTCAATGGTAAAAAATATAAATTTTTTGTTGCACAATGTACAATAAAAATAAGCCTTCTAATATTGGAAAGGAAAAATCTTTTAGTCCAATTTTCAAGCAACTATCCTGTTTTAGAGGATGTCTACTTAATATTGTTCCCGATTCTATACATATTTAATCCTTAGCAGCGATTAAAAAGTATTATCTCATGTTTAATATTTATACAGAGTAAGATACGTGTCTCAATTTCTGTTCACGTCCCAATCTCTATTCACTGGTTTATTTTTCTAAACATTTATAATTATAATTTATTATTAACAGAATGTTGCTATTAATAAATAAATTATAATATTCAATTATTAAAATAGAAATGTGTTCTATATTGATTTCATAATTTTATATAAAATTATAGAAAATAACTTAAAAAAAAATTTGGATAAATTCACATTGTGAATTAGTCTTACCAATGACTCTGACAAATAATATAAATAATATGAAGGCAAACAGGTACATTATATGAACTCATTTTATAATTTAAAAAATCCAATTTGAACCCTCTATACTACAATTACTATACAGGATGCCCCAGAATAAGTGTTAGAGATGAAAAGGGCTGATTCTGGAGGTGTTTCTGAACAACAATTTCCTTTGCCAAAATGCAAAGTGAGGCATGATTTTTGAATTATTAATGAAAAACATTGACCAATAAGAGCGCGTGTAGGGTCCGTGCCCAGCCACGGCTCGGATCGTGACGATCGGCCATTGGTCAGCGGAGGCCTTACACGCGCTCCCATTGGTCAGCGTTTTTCGTTAATAATTTAAAAACCATGCCTCACTTTGCATTTTGCGAAGGAAAATTGTTATTCAAATACACTTACAGAATCACCTCTCTTCGGCTCTAACATTTTTTCTGAGACACCCTGTAGATGTGTCCCTCGGACACAACGTCCGTCGCGTCGCGTCGTGCAAAAGATTCGTATCAAACCGGACATGCCGATGTAACTTTTATAACCGTTTTCACGGAAATTAGAGTAAATTAGGAGCGTTGATTATTTTACTTGTTGACCTCAGTGTAACATTTTTCGTTCTCTTAAGATAACTAACAGAGTTTTTCGAATATTTATTGTCTACTTTATTTTTAAATGTTTGAGTAACATATTCGACTATATACGACTTATAATGTTATTGACAATACTCTCTAACTTAATCTGTACTCCCATATAAATCTGTTATTTAGAATTGTTATTAATTAAATAATAAATTCGATTGTACCCAGTGACGAACAATGTCATTACTAAACTGCAGATATTTATATGTTTATGGGAATTTTAAATAATTTAAAGAAACACAACATGCAGTAATAGGTCAAGAAATGCATAATTCCTGAAATAAAATACAATCTGCATCTAAAGGAGAAAACAAATGTTTATATGCTCTTTAATTTTATTTATAAAAATAAGACTTTGCATAAACGTTCACAGTCTAATCATTACAAATAATCTGTAATTTAATCTGTAATCATATTTAATATTTATCTTTGTATGATATAATTTATCAATTAATATATAAACAATTTCATTAACCATTGCTTAAAGTAAGTCAACAATTATTAT
>NW_017176750.1:10877-11414 GCF_001652005.2 Ceratina calcarata | reverse complement strand
GTTCAACCGATCGTCATAAAAATTGGTATACTTATTAGGTATTTGAGCACGGAGAATATGTTAAAAATGGATTATAAAATAGAAAAGTATATTGTGTATGTATGTGTATATCTATCCCATGAATGTAGAGGTGGAAGGGGGAGGGGCGGCGAGGTACGGCTAGTAATTTATAATTTAAGACCACTTTCGGCAAGCTCCGATTGATTTAAGGATGTTCAGGCTATACAATCCCTCTAAAAAATGATGGAAATATAAAATTTAGCAATTCCTATGCTTTTAGAATGCAATCACTTACATTTAATGATGAATATATGAACCATAACAGTAAAGTTAACTGTTAGAATGGTTTTTGATGTTCATAAAGAAGTTTTAACCTTAATTTTAGGTTTGTTTTATTACAATCTTTACTAACTGTTATTTGTGCTTGTACTCGATTTCAACTTAAGAAAGTAAAAATCTCATATTTTCAACACTTCAATTAAGTGTTAAAAAATTGAATTATTATACGAAAATACAAATATCAGTATTTTAATAAAA
>NW_017176750.1:5522-10323 GCF_001652005.2 Ceratina calcarata | reverse complement strand
TAACTGGGGCTATGTACATACTTTATTTTGTATGTATGTATGTTAATATTGACAACGCATATTTATACCTAATACTGCCTCCGACCCATAATAATATTAACACTTAATGAATTTAATATGTCCCATAATAATAGCATCAAAAGAAAGTTATATTTATAGTTATAGCGTGGTCTGATGATAATTTAATCAAAATATGCTGATATTTGGTAATATAAACGTTACAAAATAGATAATATACCTTTGTTTATAAGCAATTCTATATCCAAAAGAGATTGCCTTGAATGAAAGCAAAACCAGAGCACACCAGACTTAACTATTGACTTTTCAAAGAGGTACTTAACGACCCAAAAATCTTCTCATATAAGGACGAAAACTGTAGCCTCGTAAATCCATATTTTGCACTATTTTTGCTTGGTCATCGATAAACCAAAGAATGTTAGAAAATGCACGTGACTAACCGTAGCCCTTTAACAATTACTTATTCGGTTTTGCACATAAGCTTGTTGCTAAGAAAAATATATACATATTACTTCGAACAATTATCGAAAACCGAAATAATATCCATTCTGAAGAATCAAAACCAATGTAAATCAGGACTGATACATCTAACAATAGCTATAATATTTTTCGGTTTGAAAGTTATTTTCGCAGCCTTTTCAATCCCTGGTTATTTCAATCTAAGTTATACAAATGGAATATAATCATATTTAGATTTTTAATTTGACTATTAACAATTAAATAGTATACGAATAATAATATCGTCAATAACGTATCTATAATGAAGGCTACAAGCTATATTTACACAGTTCATTGTGTATACAAAATTAATATTGGCAAAGCATATTCATTAAACTAATATAGTATGTAATTAACATGAACGTTATTTCTGTCTAATTTATTTTAATGGAATGCCATACATTTTCATATTAATTTTAATAGAGAATCAAATTTTATGTAAAAATATACACCAGTTCACAAAATTGAAGGAACGCTAAATTATTACTGGAAAATTAGCTATCTTTGAATCGATAAACGTCGTCGTAATATTTCCAAGCTTACAATTTCTACTTTAGCATACAAAAGTCACATCTCGCCAGGACACCCTTAATTCACATAGTGAAGGAAAAACTTATCAGCGTCACACTTTTCACTTAAATTTTATTAAAAGCTTAACAAGAAATCTTGGACTTATTTTAAAGAAGAAATACTAGGCCTTTAAATCTGCAATAGACTGAGGCACGAAAAATATTGTGTACTGTCTACAGAGTCATTACAAAAGTGGACAATTTTTTTATTTATTATGTGAAATAAGAATGCCTAAAGTATGCGAAAATAGAAACACCAAGCTGTAAAATAAACTGAAATTGAATGCTCTATGACTTTTTATTGAAAAGTTACAAGAATTCGCTAACATAATTTACAAGAATTCGCTAATTCTTTTCATTTTGTACAGTATTAAAAGACATTAATGGTTGAACCGGTGCCCGGAACAGCATGTGGCTCTGTACGGATACTTAGAGTCACTTCAAATCACAATGCATTAATCGAACTGATTCAAACAGCGAACGTTGATCTTTGGATTTCTTTTCTATTGGAAAATGCGACTTGATCAATTGGATGTTCAAAGCCGAATGAATAACGACTGGTCAACAGTAAATAGATGCGCAATTACGCTAATTGTAAGTTGTTTTATGACAGGGTTATTAATATTCCTGACTAGGGTTCTCTTCCAATTAGAATTCTCAAACAGACTTAAACTTAATATTTACTGAGATATTCTTAGAATACGTTTTAATTTCAATTGCGATTCATTATATTTTTTTAATCTGATCATGAGTGAACATAACACAATAATTTGTTCAATTATTATGTTTCGAACATTCTAATTGTAATATTTATAGCTTCATTTAGTTTACCCATTTTTTTTACTAGCTACGTGATAATAAACGAAGCTGTTTAAATGACCACAAATGATCTACAATTATACATAGATCTCAATTTTATAAAAACCCACGCGTTTTTCGCAAGCATAAATAAAAATTGTGAAATAAAGACTTACCTGACGAACAGCTGTTCCTGATTGTTCACTCTCCAGGATACCACGGTGGCTCCTAGAAAAATCGGAAATTTTCTATGAAAACCCCAAGAATTTATTTAATTTCGCGGACAATTATCGTGACAGTCTATCGGAACTAAATTCTATCGAGCACGTTTGTCACGTAACTGCCGACCGCGTTCAAAAATTTTAGAAAAGCTTGTTTACAACACTGGCGAACACTTTTTTCCGAAGCCTCGCTGTATCAAATTTACGCAACGAGACCGATCGTAGATTATTAAACAAAATCACAATCCCAGAAACGAAATCGAATTACAGACAGATTTTTCATTTTTAAATTTAATAGATCGACTGTTTTAAGTTGTGTTGTAGGTTATGTGTATCGTACTAGATCTTTTCCAGACAAATTCACGATTTACCGTGATGTATGTACGAAAGTATCGAGTTAAACCGTTTGTTGTGAACTACTAGAAACGCTCGATAGACAAACGTAGATATATAAACCCGGCGCGATGCACATTACGGGAGTACATGGCACAAAAAACTGGAGGTTAGGCTCGGATAAAGGCGCGCACACACACTTCGTCTTCAACCCGGACGGAACAGAAAAACTGGACGCAGATCTGGGAGCGGCACGTTTCTCGATTCGCCACAGTGGCTATTCCCTCCCGCCGCGGCGGTCGTTCTTTTACATTTTTTCTTACCCGACGACGTGGAACGTATTTAGATTCGGTGTTTTGGTTATCGACGCAATACCACGCACGCCGTGACAAGAGAGGAATCTATCGCGAAACTCGATCGACCCGGGCCGCCTCGCAGATCTGGTCGCTCGTACTGGAGATATCTTGTCAGCCGCGAGTAAATACACGCGCGCACACACACCGTGTAAATTAATCGTGCAGGTGGTATTGTTGCCCCTGTCGAGCACAACGACGCTGGTAGCTGCTGCCATGTTTGAGCCGTGAATAAACCCGCCGACTCGCCAACCGACGCGGCCAACCTTTGTTCAATGCCCCGGCGGCTCCCCCACCACCAATCCTAAACTTTGCCACTTTTTACGCCGAGTCGATGCACGGACAGCGCCAGCTCGGGACTATTCGCGAAACCGCTTGGAAGACGAGATTTGCCATGGGTCGATCGAATTTTCATTCTTGACAATCAAATTACCAGGAAAGTAGATATTTTTGTAGTTGCATGACGTAAAGAAGAAAAGGCAGAAAGCAGAGAAAAAATGAGAATGCTCACGCCCGGGTTTTCGCGTTTCCCATACAAGTGCTACACCAAGTGGCCAATTCGGGAAGAAGCTCCACCGTAGCATATACCAGAACCTTTTTAGTAGAGAGGCAGAGATCTACCAAGAATTAAATTGAGTTCCACCTTGCATACACACAGTATAGTATAGGCAGTATCACAGATCAGATACACAAGTAGATAGATATTGAAGGAAATTTGAAAGTCGTTCACACGAACATGGAGGAAGCATGCTTACGGTGATAGTGTAGACGACGGTGAGAGAGAGAGAGAGAAAGAAAAAATAGTTTAGGTCACTGTCTTACATACAGATCTGGAAACTCGGTGGTGGGGGTAGGCCTGCTAATGTAACCACCTGCGCTTCTGAAATCTGCCACCAAAGCGGGGGCGCGTACGTCTAGAAGTTAATGTGGGCTACGTAATATGTGCGGGAAAGTTTAAATTCATGTTTTGAAAAAAGAAAAAGTAACATTACTAAAAAAACGTAAGGATTATTTATAGGAAAGACAATAAATAATACCGATAATTCAAATTAGGAAAATGTATTGTCATTAACATTTATATTTAGATAAATATTTATACATTATTATTATATTTATATATTACTTATACATATATGTATATTTTATACATTATATTTATACATTATATAGATATTTATACATGACTTAATTTAGCCATTTTCCTCTTAATTTAGACATTTTCCTCTGTGTGTACAATGGCCTTCTTCTTTATTTTTTGGTTTTCTTGAAAGATAAATTGCCTCATTCTTAATCGAATATAATAGACGATCGAATATGATAGAATTTCTGAACCATGCTCTGCACATAGAAAGGTAAATAAATAATTAGTCTTCACTTCTTCAACGGTAAGATTGAAGACATTAGAATTGGAGGCATTGTTTGGGAAACATTTTTCTACAAAATTAATCAGGCTAAAAAAGTGCGAGTTAGCATGAATAAATCCTCCGTGCGCTTTCATTTCAACTAGTACTGCATTTGCATTTTGTGATTCACAGTGAGTCAAAGCTTCTTTACAAATATCACATTCGTTATATTCTTCCTTTTTCAAAACTTGTTTACATAAATAACCTGCAGATAAAGTTTTATAATGTTAATACTAAAGTCATACGTTATTTTTCTTACTTTGTCAACTACAACGAACTTTCCGTATACGTGTATCAGGTAAACGGCAAGATCCAAACTGCAAACTTGCCCTTTAAATGCTCGTCAATGCTCGTGTCTCGTAGATCCTTCGATGACCAGCAAACGCTTTCGCTTCTGCTCCTTCATTTTCGCGTAAAGGGGTGCAAATGAGTCACGCTCAGCGATTGCACGTGCATATGCTATACGAAGGCAAATGATAATTATTTTTTAACAGCCATAAACATTTCAATGAATTTAACGAGATAACTGTATGTACTTTATATAATAACAATAATGAAAGTTGAATAATTAGTATGAAAAAATAATCTTATATAATAAATTTTATTAA
>NW_017176750.1:0-4644 GCF_001652005.2 Ceratina calcarata | reverse complement strand
TGACCAGGGTTGCCGTATGGAGCGATTATAATCGCGCCTCCTCTGCTCCCGGAGACCCCCACTACCGTATTTTGTCCACGCTCACGCTACTCTTGGACATGCGCCTGATGCGCCTACCGGCTTCCCTCGTGGCGTAAGAGTAGCGTAACCGCGGACAAAATACGGTAGTGGGGGTCTCCGGGAGCAGAGGAGGCGCGATTATAATCGCTCCATACGGCAACCCTGGGCCGGTCTCGTATCCTGCAGCCATTTGTGACTTTACGAGTGCGACATCTGCGACGTCTGCGTCTGCGTCCTGTGCGATCTGCTCTCACTTGTTTTATTCTAGAATTGGTGATAATGGTACATAAGAAAACGTGATGTCGAACTATAAGAAAGTGAAAAATACAAGGCATTCAAGACGCAAATCTGTAAAACAGAAGATGCGAAGGCTGCGAATGAGAAAAAGGCAAGCTGTGCCAGATATGACCGAGACAACATCAGGTACATCAAAACAATTTCATGGATACAAAGGAAACGTAACAGACAAAGGAAGCAAATGCAATGTATCGGCATCATTTTCATGCACGTCTCTCGTTCCAATCATTGACGAAAATATTGGAAACATAATGGAATCAGCTAATAGAGAAGAAGACAAAAGGGTAGACAATATAAAAGATGCCTGTGCCGATGAAATGAATGTAACGAGTAACGATACATTGATGTCTGGTAGTTTTCCTGAAGCTTCTATGAATGTTTGTAAAGTAAAAGTAGAAAATGAATCGATGGAAGTGCAAAACGATATAGATGAAAATTAGAGTAGGCTCACTTAATACATTTTTTCTGTTAACACGGCTTGCAGCGACACTCAACGAAATGTATTAAAAGTAAAGACGGAATAGCGAGTACAGATTGAAATTTAAAAATCCATATTACTATACTCTATACTTATATTTTTATTATTATCAAAATTGGTGTGAAATAATAATGTACAATCTGTGAAATGTAAAAAATATGTTTATTTATGTATTTACAATACATACATTACATAACATGTACATTATTGAAACCCAGTAAAAAATTTGAGAACTTCAGCTGTCTCGCATCCTTTTTTAGCCATTTTATATGTCTTAAAACCATTTGTCATCTCTGAAAAAACAATAATTTATGTATTGTACAGATCGACAATATGAATTTCAAATATTTACGTATATATTGTATTACACCTACCAAGTCTGTTTTATATCAAATATGTAATTGCTGATAATTTATATTATCATAATACATGATCAAAATCATTTATAAAACCCTTTGCGGAGGCAGACTAGTTAGAAATACAATTTTAAGTTAGACTGTTATGATACAAAATTGAAGTTGTGCATTGCACAATTCGCTAATAGCAGACGACACGTGACACAGCAGGTCGGTGGCCGGTAGGTGCATGCATGGAGATAAGACACATAGAGGAGGTGAGCCGTGCCAATACCTGTCTCTCCTGTTAGAGAGAGAAAAAAGATCGGTTACCCAGTCTGTCCTTGTCTAATGGCACAACCCCATTAGAGAAGAACAGACAGTACAACGGATTCCCTTTCTCTTTCTATCGCGGGACGTTTTCATTTGCAGAGGTCCCTTTTGACTCACCTCTTCTATGTGTATTATCTCTATGGGTGCATGCCATGAGTAGCGTAGGTGGGGAGAAATAGTAGTGGGGACAGCAGTGGATGTGGAGAAGTCCCTCGATCTGGCAACCCTGGGTTTCGCACGAAGACGAGAACATAGGCCGGTGCCGGTATTCAGAGTCGTTCCTTATTCTTAAGGTCGTCTTAAGCATTTGCTTAAATCCGTGTTCCCTGTACAAGACAAGGACTGGAAATATGGGATAGACAGGGATAGCAAATTCTTAAGAATAAGCAACGAATCTGAATACCGGCCATAGACATTGATCGTATGCGTTCTAATGAGATCAATGGACGAAGCATCGTCGGTATTGGACATATTTTTGTAGAATTCCGTAGATTGTCTGAACATCGAATCAACGTATGCCCACAGCCAACTCTAATACTATTGGTTTGGTTAGGTTAGATTAAGTTAGTTTCTCACTGTTTCGAGAATCTAGGACCGTTTCACGCAGCATGAAAGGTGATGGAGATCGCAGCGAACGTCTCAGACCTCCGTCTAAAGTCAGTCTCCGCCTCCATTAACCATGGTTCAGTATTCACGATAAAACAACAGGACGGATGAATAGGCAGGATAGAGAATTGTAGACATGAATAAGAACTGCGCATTTACATACGTAAAATAGTCAAACATTTAATATTTTCAAAAAATATACATATGTGTAATATAAATATTTAAATATTAACAAACAATATGTCCAAAAATGTGAAGGTCTTTAATATAGCATCATTCAGTTTCGGAATCAATTCCGCCGGAATCATCGGACTGATTATCCATCCAGGGTTCACCTTCGTCTAACATGTCGTCCGTGATGTAGTCAAGCTGACGCAACTTAGTTTCTACTTCCGTTGTATGCATGATTAAATTTTGCCATGACTCGGCGTTCACATTTTTCACGGCTGATTCAACTAAGTGTTCAACATCTGGTAACATGTCCATTGTACTTTGAGCTCGGATGTATTCTTTTATTTTTGCCCATGCCAATTCAATGGGATTCAATTCCCAATGGTACGGGGGAAGGCGTACCACAGTATGTCCAAACTGCTTTGCAAACTCGTCAACGACATAATTTCTGTCGTCCGGGCGCTTATGCTTCTCAACTAATTTAAGTAATTGCACCTTTACATAGTGTACAGACTGCAGCTTTTCCCCCTTACCTATCAGCCACGTAATTATATCGTTTTTCTTCCAATCTAAATTTGGATAATTTTCAATTATCATATTGTGGAGTGGAGTATCGTCCATCACAATAACTGCCCGATCTCTTAGCATGGGCAAAATCTTCCTGAACCACGTAAAAAATGTATAGTTGTTCATTTCCTTAAGATAATCGTCAGAATCTGTTTTGGATTGGCAACAAAGGAGAGCTCCAGGTAGAAATCCGTCCGATGACCCGACGTGTGCAATAAGCAACCGGTCTTTGTTGCAAGAGGTCTCAGGATTGCTTATCGGCAGTTCGCTTTTTACCGGGGAGTCTGCAACGTTAATCGAAGTTTCATCTAAATAATATATTGGACGCCCTTCTGTTCGATATCGTTGAATGTCCTCAATGTATTGTTGTCGCCAGGCGACAATGTAGTCCTCCTCGATTAAAGCGTTATTGTGACAACGAATTATGCATTTGAATTCCAATTGCTTTAATATCCGATACATGGACGACTCACTGAAGGACGGGAGCTGCGGGTCATCATTTACAGCTTTCCATATTTTTTTCACGTTCGGAATTTCGCGAGAGAACCAACAATCATGTACCTTCTTGCGTATACTAAGTACTTCTTCGTCAGACAATTTTTGAAAAATTTTTACGCGCGGTCTCGTCCTGTTTGGCGAGGTTACTCTGCCTGTAGATTTATATTCAGAAATTGTCTTCTGTATTGTTGTTTTACCAATTCCCGTTTCCTTCATTAGCTCAATTATCATCGATTTATATCTTGGAATTGGCTTTTTGCTCATCATATGTTTGTAAAGGTTTATAATTCTCATTCTCTGAGATGATCCGACGAACTATAAAAAGAACAAAGTTTTGTACGCGTAAGTACACCACAAAAATGATTTAAAATACATATTTTATGTAAAAGAAATAATATTTTTTCGTGTTTACAATATCGAAGTGTAGACAATGAGATATATATTCTTACCTTTCCCGATGTATTTTTTTTTGTTGCAGGCATGCTAGATTTTCCAGATCCTTTCTCTATTTCCAAATCCTCAATACAATATACAATAAGCACAAGGAAATATTCAATATTTGGAAAAATTCGGAACTTTCGAAACTCACAAAAACTCTGATTCACTACATACGTTTGGAACACTGAGGAACATTCTATCCACTCTATTGGGAATTGACACATTTACCATGACCTCTCGTGGCGAGCAGAAGAACTAGACAAAGCCAGGCGCGCCAGGCGAAAGCATTGTTTGGCACAGCAATTTTCGTTAATCTTGTATTTTTCATTAATGAAATAAGTGCGAGGGAGATTGGCAAGTTTATATCACGTAAAAAAAGTACCAACTGGGATTATTGTGCAGTGAAAAATTGTGGGAGCAGAGCAAATAAAAATTCACATCTCAGTTATCATATGCTTCCCTCGCGCAAACGAACGCTTTGTAAAGAGGCAGAATGTATTTGGCAACTCTAAAAAGATAGATCTCTCCAATGCATGGAAAAATGCTTTAAAAATCAGCAACATTACTAAAAGAACAAGTATGATTCCTGGTTTTGTGTCGCCATGATTGTTAGCTATATCTATTGGTCCCGTATGGATCTGAAGGACGGAGCATTGCTTGCGGTATTTTGTGACAGAAAACGGAAAGTATACGAAGTACAGAATTGGAGTTACTACTATTCCACTACCATACGTGTGAACCGTGATTTGAAATTGCCGCTGTTTGGTCACGTGATGGTCCTGAAGGCGGAGCTTGGCTATCTCATACATAGAGATAGTATACATAGAGTACAGAAGCCAACCGCAAACGTGAGTCGCAAAT
>NW_017176749.1:0-922 GCF_001652005.2 Ceratina calcarata | reverse complement strand
GTACTCTATTAAAATAAGTGGCAGGTATTTAAAAATTCGTAAACTGCTTGAATAGAGAACACGACGAAGTCTGTGGATATGCAGGCAGGCAGGCAGGCACTTTTCGAAACAGAATACGGCGGGGCCATTAAGGATCCCGATGCGATGGATGCCGACGCGTATACTGACTTCCATCAACTTTTAAATCAGAGTAATTCCTCTTTGCCGCAAAGTTAGCCGGGCCCGTGGAAAGTAGTAAGTTGAGGAATGCGCAACTTTATAATTTGATCGCCGCGGGTTAGGCCGGGGTAATTTTCAACGAGCCACGCGTGAAACTTCCGGCACATTATTAATTTCGATTTATGAAACCAGCCGTCGTCTGACTTCTCGTCATCATCGCTGGCCTCACAATTTAAAAATCGTCAGAAATTTAGGAACCAAAAATTAAAAAATGGCTACCCCTTAAAATCGATTGGCAAGGACAGTGTCCGTCTCGTTCGGGAATCGAATTAACAGCCATGCTCGCCCAGCCACGGACCATCCCTTAACAAGGCTCCTTCCGGTTGCAGAATTCGTTGCGCAATATCAGAATTCCCTAGGGGAGCAGAGTGCGTTTCAATAAATTTGACTAGCTTCCCCGGCCCCATTTCCACCACCTCCCAACCCCCCCTGAGCTGTACTACAAATTAAACCGACGTGTACCTTCGCTCATCGAACCAAAATTTCAACACCCTGGCTCGAAACTCGGTGAGGGTGACCAAGTATCGGGGCGATTAACATGATCGCACTTCTGTCTTCTAACCACCCCCAACCATACTCGATGGTAGATTATAGTATTGTGAGGTGAGTCGAGTATCCATAGTCACTCGACGCTGATACTTGGCTGCAGGATTCACAGGGTCAGGAATCGTTTTGATTAGCACCAAGACACGGTGTGTTGATT
>NW_017176748.1:0-922 GCF_001652005.2 Ceratina calcarata | reverse complement strand
GTTAAAAATCGTGACGGAAATAGAAAATGTGCAATAGAAAAACGTTTAACTAAATTATATGATTTTGTAAAAATAGTTTTGGATAACTTCGTTAAGAAGAAGAAATAATCATTTCATGATGTATATTTCATGCAATGACTTCTGTTCGTTTTACTTCATTTCGCTTTAAATATAATTTGCGAATTGCGAATGCTAATTGCTTGTGGTTTCATTATGTAAAAATTTTCTTATATGAACACATTTGTCCCGCAATTAGTTCGTACGATGCAAGTTCTACTATTATAGCCATAATATCCTTAAGTTTTACAGCTCTCAAAGTAGTTCAATAAAGAAAGCAACGATTAAAAATTGTTTGATATTCATATCTGAGAAGTTTGCTTTGCGAAGCAGGACTTCGGCCGGTTTTTGCACGGCAAAGAATGAAAAAGAGGCCAGACCGTTGATTCTGCAAGTAGGTTGCAAGTTTATGGCACGTTCCTGTTTTCGCATGAAGACGTCAGATTAATGTACTCGCCACACAATGGGTGGGAAATCTAAATATATCCAGTGAAAATATTTTTTCGAAGCAGAACTCCGAGAGACCTGCATAAGAAGTATATTTTCCTTACCGTTTCGTGCGGGATATGCCGCGTTAGATTTTTCTTGATGCGCAGATAAAATTACACGCTCATGCGGTTCTTGCCAGGAACGGGTGTGATAACGATTGTTCTGCGCTTCATTCTCTCACGAATTTACACGAAAACGTTTCGCTTCGAATATGATTACGAAGCAGCTGTTTTACGTGGCACGCGAGTTAATTACGCATATCAAATTAGATAGAATTAGACTGTCATCTCTGACGAAGGAAATGAAATTAATCCAGAAATTATGTTTGTTTTAATTCAGTAGATTGTATAATGATAGAATTATTGCAGTAAGTATA
>NW_017176747.1:0-1125 GCF_001652005.2 Ceratina calcarata | reverse complement strand
GCTTTGTTTTAAATCAGCGGTCCGTCCGCCCTCAAGCCCAGTGACCACGGCTGGAATTTTTCGGCGAGCGAGGCGTAGATCTCTGGCTACGTCCGCCGAAATGAAGGACGCTTGTGACTCTTGATCTAACAGCGCGCGGATTACTCGCGATGTATTATTCGGCCCGTGCACTCGCACTAATGCCGTTGCCAGGAGCACAGATTTGCTCGCGAGGCCGGTCATTGTGCCACAATTCGACGATACCGTCTTTTTGGCAGCCGGTTTGGAGTTTTTTCCCTCCTTTCTCGAGGTACTGGCCTTCTTCGAGTTTCCCTGCGAAGAATGCTGTCCTCGCGAGCTCGTTTGAGTCTTCGCACTGCTCTTGTCTTGTGCCCTGTCAAAGTGCAACAGTGTATAGTGGCGAAGCCCGCACCGAGCGCACTCATACGTCCTGGACACGGGTTTGCCCCATGTTGTCGTGACAGGCAATTGAGACAGTGACGACTCATTTTTGCGTATCTGAACCGTTCGTTCGCATTCAACCTTTGAAATTNGTGTGTGTGTGTGTGTGTGTGTGTGTGTGTGTGTGTGTGTGTGTGTGTGTGTGTGTGTGTGTGTGTGTGTGTACGCTTTACGAGCCGTTTTTCTTCGGCAAGCGGAATCGCGGACCTGGTAAGGGCCCGCGTAGTCCACGCCGCAATTCGCGAACACGCGAGCTGGACGACACCGTTCAGGTATTAAATTTTGCATGATTTGTACGAATGGCTGTGCTCGCCATCGCGTACACTCAATGCATTTATGTATCACAGCTCGAGCCACGCTGCGACAGCCGTGGATCCAGAATCGCTGTCTTACTGTCTGCATTGTCAATAGCAGTCCTCCATGCAACGTATTTAGATGACACTGCCGAAAGATCATTTCTGATACATTATGTTTCGGCAGTATTATCGGATATTTCGTGTCCCACGCGATTACCGCATGTTTAAGTCTTTCACCGACTCTTAGGACGCCAGTCTCGTCCAGAAAAGGATTTAGCGGGTATTTCGCCGGGATTGCACGGTGCTCAGTCAGACACCGGCATTCTTCAACGTAATAAATACGTTGGAGGTGTAACGCGATTCTGTTAGTTGATTCCCTCACCTCGCA
>NW_017176746.1:0-923 GCF_001652005.2 Ceratina calcarata | reverse complement strand
GAAAGAAAGTCTCTAAACGTTCAGGTTAAATTATAATTTGATTAAGTTAGGTCAGACTAACCTAGGCTAGGCTAGCCTAAGTTAGATTAGGTTGAGTTCCAGGCATCTGATTTCTTTTTGCGTTTTTTCCAAGGTGCATCAACTTTTGGGATCGACTGTATAGCCGACGCATCCTTAATTATTATCATTATTATTGTATATTGAAGTTCGTTTCGATGATTACATGAAATAACGAAGGTCGTACGATTTAATTTCGCATTTTCGAGCGGCGTACATCATTAAAGTCTTGAGATCGTTATCGGGTATCGTTAAACGTTACACGCCCGGTGAATATTCAAAAGTGGTTCCATCGCTAGTGGCGAGCACGCGAGAGCGAGCGTTTTCTCCGTTGGAGGAAGAGTTGATTGACCTGAAATTTCGTGGGCAAAAAACAGTTGAACGCGTTTTAGCCGTGTTCTTGAAAGGATAATCGAGTGCCCAGATCCCGATCGTATCACTCACTAGTCTAGTTCTCTTCCTAGATCTTGATGATCGTTCAACCGTTCGATACGTTTCATTCCGAACTCAGGCGATATTTGCATCCGTTTTATTGCAACCGCTAACATTTCCAGCTGTGCTTGATACATATTCTAATATCCGTTAATAAAGACAGCCGGGAATGGAAAGGCGCAGCTCGAATTTGTGCTCACGTCATTATTAGATTAGACATTTTTATGTGGAGTCGAATCAGTTCTAATGTCAATTTACAAATTCATATCTTGATTGCAATTCATTTTATACAACGCAAATGTGCATTTCACTTTTCAATCATGCTCATGGGTATCATGTACAATTCTTTTAACTCGATTTGTTCCTGGGACAATCACTAGTATCATTCACTCTGTTGTACTCTAAGATTGAAATGAGTTCTTAAACAGAAAAAT
>NW_017176745.1:0-923 GCF_001652005.2 Ceratina calcarata | reverse complement strand
TAAAATTTAGTAACTATTAAAATTTCAATACTTTGTCATTGTTTTTATGCAAGGGTTGATACAAATTGAACTTAAACTGAACTTAAACTGAACTTAAACTGAACTTAAACTGAACTTAAACTGAATTATACTTACGACGTCTAATAAAGTTGCTGTGATAATGCTCTGACGTTCGAAATCCATTTTCTTATCAGCTGGCTTCGACGAAAGTACGAGTTGGGCATAATCGATTAAATGTTCACTATGAGTAGCATTTAAACCACTCTTTAAAATAAATATCATATTGTCAAATAACATGAAATAATAATTGAACAGAATCAGAGGTACCATAAATTTCAATGAATCAAAGCTTACTTTGGATGTTTGTAATTCATATTCCATTTCTTCGATTTCTGAAGCCTTGGACAACGCCAAGCTTTCTTTATGTGCGCTGGGCTTTCCAGGGTCATATAATTCGTAATGAACTCCATAAACTGTACGTTCCTCACGAACGACCATATGCTCGATTAAACGACATTCACCCTCCAATAAAAAATGAACATAATTCACCATTCCTTTCCCGTCACCTAATAGAACCTTGAATAATTATTTTGCCATTTACACATATTCTGCTTAAGTTTAAGATCTACGAAGTCTATCAGAAATTAATATAATGGATTGTTAATTGTTTTTCGTACCTCGTCAGGTTGATATTCTTTTATTCTACTCAGGATACAACATTCACGTATTAATTCCACGCTCCACGATTTGAAGTAATTGAAGTTTACTAATGCGTCTTGTAACACGTTCCATTCCCTCTTTAAATGACGTCTCAAGATATCGTCGAAGTCTCGACTGTTAATAAGGAGCAAGTCTACCTTGGCTAGGATTAAATCAAACATAGATATATGACATTTTTTGATATTTCATGATTTCATTGATAA
>NW_017176744.1:0-923 GCF_001652005.2 Ceratina calcarata | reverse complement strand
GCTTAACGTTAATAAAAAACCATTATTTATTGTAATAAAAGTTTCACAGCCTTGAACATTTTGTGAAGTTCGATAAGTCTGTTCGAAAAACCAAATTGAATTAGGGTTTGTTCGCGTCATTGAAATATTAATGAAAAAAAGATATCTTCCTTACCTTCGTTCGTACGCACGACGCGCATGTCTATCCCGGATATTGGAAATATTGAGCAGAGTTTGATTCTCGTAATGTAAATGAAATTCTCGATTAAAGACCCATTTCTTCGGATCCGAAGTTCTCCGAACGTTTATGCTTCCCCGATGGGAGGACGTACAATTCTTCGCTTCCGTTCGAGCAATGATTCCCCCGACGAATATAATGACCGAGTCCTTTATTCTTGTTCCGGTCGTTAGATTTACGACCGTTGACGAACGACCCTTTCATCGACGCACCCTTATAAAGCGACGACACGCTAGGATAGGAACTGGAAGTCGATCGCTTCCATTCATACCTAAAAACACAAAAATTGTTTTTCATAGTTTTTGTTATAATTGTTAAACAACGAGTTGTACCTAACGGAGCATTTGGTGCTTGGGGCATCTGTGGTATCGTTCGACGGGCCGCCTGACCATCTTCGAGATTTACAGGAACACCTTCCTTGAAACTCTCTCCTGAAATTCTCCTGAAAATTGACATAACGTCAGACGTGACTCGAAATATTAATTAATTAATTAATATAGATCGATGCTTACGTTGTAAATCCCGTAGATGAATGGGTTGTAGCAACTGTTCGACATGGCTAGCCAGTCGGAGAAGAAAAATATATAATGTATATATTTGTATCTAAAACAGAGATTAGAATTAATTAATTAATTAATTAAAATTCTTCTTTGGGTGTCACAGAGATTTGCTTTACATAATGCAACATTATTTATAAAACAAAACC
>NW_017176743.1:0-923 GCF_001652005.2 Ceratina calcarata | reverse complement strand
ATATTTTGCTGCGAAGTAAAGAGCTTCTTTCGTTTTATCGGTTAATCATATTTGCTGAAGGCACACCTGATAGGTGGTGTACCGGACTTCTGCTTGAATTGCTGTTCTCTTTATATCAGCTATCGCCTGCATGACAGATGTGAAACGATCCAATCCAGTGATTACGAGTTCGACTTCGCTTCTGAAGCTTTCGATTAACAAATTCATTTCGTTCATCCCGTGAGCTGTTTGGGCCAGGAGGAAGTTTCCAAGTACTTGTTTCCATTCCGTAGCGTGTTGTGTAATACCGGTCAGCAGGGGATTCAGATTGATGCTGATCAAAAGAAATTATATTTAGTAAATCCTCTTTAAGGTCCATTTCGACTTACGATATTCATCGACGACTGTCGTTGACGAAAATCGAATATTGATATTTTTAGGCGTAATTCTCGAAATAATAAACGCAAAGATAGCCTGTTATAGGGGCGGCAATCTGATTGCAATTTCAGTGTT
The DNA here is from genome assembly GCF_001652005.2 of Ceratina calcarata. Lineage (NCBI taxonomy): Eukaryota > Metazoa > Arthropoda > Insecta > Hymenoptera > Apidae > Ceratina > Ceratina calcarata. The sequence continues at coordinate 431 of NW_017176743.1, read as the reverse complement.
TCTTAATTGCAATTTCAATGTTTCTTAATTATTTTCGCTAAGACTATTGTTCTATAATTTCGTAAGCATTACCGTACGCAAAATAAATCATGATACGACGCCATCTCGGACACCTCCTCGAGTATGTTATCATAAAATGTGAATTTCTCATCGTACTGGAAGAGGGTTGGCTCGTTCGCCGCGTATTTCTCAGCGGCCAAATTTTTATCGAATGACCAGAGATTACTGTACTTCTTCCATCTATGCAGATAATGCCAACATTCGAGCGCTATTTTATGCGCCGACCTTTGAACCATTAGTATAATATCATTCACTTCCTACACAGATTATGAAATTTTTTTTATAAATATCATAAATATTTGTTAATATTTGTCAGAAAAATTTTAATCTCGATCTTATAATTTATTTTTAAACCTTGCCTTAGCTAATAT
>NW_017176742.1:0-923 GCF_001652005.2 Ceratina calcarata | reverse complement strand
TATACAAAAGAGCATAATTTTACGTTCGAAGAAATAAATTTGTATTCCGACTTACGCATTTCTTTTTCTGCAAAATACGGTTGTTACATGAAATGGCGAAACAGATCTCTTTTGTCTTTTCCGAAGACATCTTTATTATTTTCCACTCTTTTCGAACGAGCCACTTGCGTCAGTGGTCGTGACTGTCAAAAGTAGTTTCGACAGTGTAACAGAAATTGTGACACATAAAAAAGAGTAATGTATTCAAAGTGTAATAAAGTGAAAAATAACCGTTCAAAGCGCGTTTCTGTGAAACAGAAGATGCGTAGGACACGGATGAGAAGAGGCGGAAAGAGTACCATATTTGTGCCCGGCAACAATATCAGGTATGTCGGAACAATTTTATAGATGCGAAGGCACCGTGACGGATAAAGAGATCAATTATAATGCATCGGCATCTCTTCCGTGCACATCTTCCGTTCCACTCGTCGATAAAAATTTTGAAAATTATGATTCAGTTAACGTAGAAAAAAGACAGTACAGTAGCAAATATAAAATACAGTAGCCAATGAAACGGGTATGATGAATGATGATACATTGATTTTGAAATCAATATCCTATGGCAAGTTTCCTGAAGATTCCGCGAATGCTTATAATCTAGAATTAGAAAATGTATCGTCAGATTTGCAGAACGATGCGGACGAAAATATCGTCTTGCACGAAGATAGAAACATCGACGTTGGTCGCGTGCGTTCTGCCGAGATTAATGGACGAAGCATCGTTCATGTTGGACATATTTTTGCAGAATTGCAAAGATTATCTTCACACTGGAAAGCGATGGGCTGCACTATTACTGATCTCGTTATAGCGCAGACAATACATCACGGTCTGAAAACGCAATATTTTGTTAAATGTCGAGTCTGTAATTTCTGCGGTAATTTCAT
>NW_017176741.1:0-923 GCF_001652005.2 Ceratina calcarata | reverse complement strand
GCGTCTGACATTTGACAAAGAAATTATTATTTCTGACGTTTTCATTTGGAAGTAAAGCTGAAGTGATATTAAATCTCGAGTCGGTCAACCCTCTCGCGCGATAAAAGTCGAATCATTTAATGAGAACCAGTTCGGTCGCGACGAAATCAGCGCCTTACGTGTGCACGAAACGTAACGAGCGACGAGAACAGCACAAGAGAATTAGAAAGTCAGACCTTGAAAGGATTTCTAACGTCTCTCTTTTCCATACAATCGCCGTGTTTTACTTGCATGTTAATCCCAGCGAAGTTCCCCGCCCGGGGCGCTTTATCATTTGCAGGCGCATTCGCACACGCTCGTTTCTCATCCAGATGAATCATTATGTCACTAGTGAAAAATGTTCATTCGCTAACAACTGGCTTCCATTTCATTACGCACGACCTTTAATCTTCTAATCGAAATCGTTTATTATCGATTTCGTTCGATCATTGACGTCACGATTTAAAAAACGGTTAATGAAAGGTACATTCCCAACCGGAACTGCAATTCCAGAAGCATTGTTTCCATTCTACTTAATGGAAACTATGGAAATTACATTTCTGTGTTTTCATTAAAGCTTCACTTGTCTACGATAGTAATTGACAGTCGTAAAAGAAAGGGAAATTTTTGCATGAAGGGGATTAAGAGCCAACGATCAGGACAATATCATGACTGGCGCAACGATCAATTATTTTGTCAAACGTTGCGTCTATCGGTTTTACTTAACACGCCCAACAATTTTCTTGTGTAACAAGCTGCACGATTTCCTGCGACAACAATTATTTCTATGTAAAATCACTTCGCTAAGCAATTTTGTAGAAATTGAATCTCCCTTTAATTGCAAGTGTCTCTTATAATTGAATTATAATTATAATTCTTCGTATTAGAATTACTTAAAAAAAAAT
>NW_017176740.1:0-923 GCF_001652005.2 Ceratina calcarata | reverse complement strand
GCTGACAGCGTCCGATAGCGCTTCCTTGATTTTTCATTGGAAACAGACGAAAGGCGTATGTACTAATTGTCAGCTGCAATTCTAATCTAAATTGTAGTAACAATTACAGGTATAGTGAATTTTGCATGTAATGTGGATTACATGTAGATTAAATAGAGAAGTTATAGAGAAACACTTTCTTAAACTTGTTAGATTATCGTACACCTGGTTAACAATGACCAGATTTTAATCTGACGTAAATAGAAGAGTATTCCATGGATTAAGAATGCATAAAATCGTTTTATTTGTCACTTATAGGTTCATACATAATGTAACAAGGTTTTTCTTGAACTCTGTACATCGAAATCAATGATAATCTGTTTTACATACTTTGTCACACTTATGATGTAGAGTTACAATACATCGGAACCCAAATATTGATTAAAGAAAATAATACACCATTAATTCAACGAACGTATGAAATGTTTTATTAATTATCGATTCGACTAATTTCTACGTAGAATTGAATGTTCAGTTTGCATTCTTTTATCTTCATTATTATATCTCCAATTATAATTTATTATTCTTTGACACAGTTTATTTTATTTGTATCAAAGTCGTTAATGCACTACATTTAATAATTCTATTTTAATTGGACAATTATATTTGTTAATAGCAATAGTCTTAAGAGTTATAGTGAAATCTGAGTGCGGTACTATCGGTGGACAATTACCAATGGCTGTTCTTATTGATTCAAGCAAATCGGACGACTCCATGGCATCAATTATTTCGCTCTATCGACGAAGACTTTGCCGCGTGGACAATTCCAGTGACATTATGCTAGTAAACTTCTGTTTAAACCTGCCACAACAATTAACAATTCTCCTTGTCTCAAACAAAACATAATTCCAAGTTTTATAACTCATGCTTTACGATTTACTCTC
>NW_017176739.1:336790-337175 GCF_001652005.2 Ceratina calcarata | reverse complement strand
ACTTTGTTTGGTAATATTACTAACAATACGAACGATAGAAAATTGTGAATCTTTAACACAAGACTTAAAAACGATTAAAAAACCATAGATTTAAACTGTTCAATCTTTTATTACAATTCGTCATACATGCAAAATGAACGTATAATTATATTTAATTTAATTACAGATTCATTTAACTTACCTCGTACGTGTACTGATTGTTTTGCGAGTAATGATGTGACGGCGATGCATTATAATTTGCGTTTCTATGATCTGGATCGTGATACTCTTCTTGAGGATGCTGTGTTTCTTCAAAACTTCTCTGCAAATAAATGCTGAGGTAAATAATGTTTACGTAAAATAAATAATACTTCGTGTACGTATATTTAATGACAATATAATGAGA
>NW_017176739.1:335845-336045 GCF_001652005.2 Ceratina calcarata | reverse complement strand
ATAAAGCTATTAAAAGTAAAATTATTATAAAAGCAAATGGAACAGTTTAAATTTTATATTACCTGATCGCTCGAGGAACTATATCTTCGATGTTGTATCACTTCAGTTTCTTCGATATATTCAGTAGTAATATCCTAATTGCGTAAATGTTATTCAGATGTTAGGACACTTGTTAGAACTATCTATTAACGCATCACAAC
>NW_017176739.1:317438-335623 GCF_001652005.2 Ceratina calcarata | reverse complement strand
ATACGTATGTATCATTAATGAAATCAAGTAAATTAAGATATTATACACTAAAATGATGTCGTGAATGATTTCTATCTATTACAAAGCATAATTTTACAAGCGATCTTACTTCTGGACTAACTGCATCGGATTGTGGTGGAGAAGCGTACACATCAAGAGGATGAACCAAAACGCGGCCCTTTATCAATGCAGTTTGTACTTCCTCGGGTGTTACTAGCTCATCGTCGAGCTTCTGCAGATTTGGCAAAGCTCTGAGAACAGCTAATCTATACCTAAACACAAACTCATTATTTAAGAATTTATTCAAGTAAATATTAAATCGTTGAATAGACGTACGAGTGTCGTACCCTTCTTTTTCGGCACAAGGATTTTCACCAAGCCATAAATTTCTTAAATTTGGCAAACCTTGAAGATAACAAACTTCATTTAAATCTTCAATATTATTATTCCTAACAAATAACTCCTGAAGGCTTAAGCAGTATTGAAAATCAGCAAGNGAAATTCTTCTCTTCTTTTACAACCGCCGTCGTGAATTATGTAATAAATTATACAAGGGACAAGAAATCAGTTACGGTTACTTTGTACTACCCATATAGCCGCAAGAGGGAAGTTGGTAAAATGATTAAAAACTGTATCTTATTTGAATAGCTGGCTCGCGGAAAAGTCGAACGCAGCGAATGCAAATTCGGGATACATCTCGCAAGAACCGGCCAGAATCATAAATTTAAATACTCCAAGAAGAGGAGCTAGAGTATACACAGTGGATATGCATTGTAAATTGGCTACGGAAAAATCTATACCCGCCGGTTATTTCGATCCGACCGGAACCGATCTCAGTGTATACAATAAGTTCTTTATTACTGACTGCATTTCAAAATAAACAAACAAACCGTTCACTGATCTAGATCCGATCAGATTCCGTGTTTTAAGGGCTCGTAAAACTGAACTGTGTGTAGAATATCGTATACAATATTGCCTATACCTCAAAAATATGTGTACAAGCTCAAATCGATAATGGAGAACTTATAACAATGAATTAATAAAATATTGTCTTGTCAGACGAAACGTATATTTTACTTGATTTCTAAAAGCTCATATAAAATATTACTGAAAGAAACTCTGCAACACTTGAATTGCAAAACATTCAAGTCCATTCGGGTAGCAATGAAATGATCACTAATGAACAATGGGAGAACACGTGTAAGTAGTAATAATGAACGTGAAATGTGGTGGGAAACTGTTATACAGGTGTTCACCGAATTTCTTGACGGTTTCGTGAGATAAACCAAGTTTTACGATTAATCAGGACGGGCTTGCGAGTCCGTAGCCCGAAACCCTCGGCTTCATACATCCCTAATCCGACTCTAATCCAAGCCGTGAAGGTGCCGGTAATAATGCGCAACCGCGGAGCCAAAATCGCATAGAATTGAATTCCAAATGTCGAGAGACAGCGAAGAAAGTCGGGAAAAAATATTTTCTAACTTTGACAAGCCTTGGAAAATGAAAAGAGAATTAATTAGTATGAGAAAAGAATATGTATACCCTGTTACTTCGGACCCTAATTGGGCCTTCAATTTCAGAAATTACCTGTCTCGATTTTATAATTTGTTCGATATTTATTAATTAGAAATCCTCTCGCTTTTTAAAAACTGTATTATATTTATAATTATGTGGCATTATACATGCTACACAATATGGTATTTATAATTATATGTATTTTATTATGGATGTTACACAATAATAGTACGCAACGGTGATGCGATAAAAAGATAAGCAACAAGTGGATACGCAGAGGCAGCCTCCAGCGTTACGTATCTAACAATAATTGAGTGTTTCATAACGAAGACGACCTTTGCCAATTTTATCTTGTCTATAAAAGAAGTTCTATAAAAAAAAAAATATAGCATCCTCACTCCTCGACTTTATTCTACCATAAACATTCCAATAGAAATATTTCAATAAAATCATTGAAATAATTATATCTATTAATTTTCCATCAATGCATAAGCATCAGTCATTCATCTGGATGAACTAAAGATTTACGTTCTCCAAATTCGAATTACGAAACGTTGAATCGAACGAGACTGTTATGTCAATGTTAATTAAAAGTCTGTTATTTACGATCGTCGCCGGGTACATAAAAGGGGAGCCTATCGCGGTCGGATTCAGCCCGTCGCGTCGAGGAAAATGCATGAAACGAATAATAAAAACGTGGAGAACAATAAAACTTGAAGCACGAATGCTAATGGAAATAACTCCGGACGATAAATCAATTGAAATTCATTCGAACGGGAATACCGCGATTTAGATTACTTACTGATAAATTGATCTCGACCGAGAATTATTACAACCGAGGATTAATAAATCATACGAAAGGCATGATTTATCATTGTGATATCGTGGCTGGAGAACGACCCCCCGGAGACGTATACGCGAACCACCCGCTCCCTATTTTCCTATCAACGATTCCGCCACCGCAAAAATACCTCTGAATCTCAATCGTTCTTTACATGATTGAACTGTATCATTTAACATTTGAGATCTGCTGTGTTCTATGATGGTAGTTGTTGAATTTATTTTTTGCTTATGTTCAAACATTTTTCAGAAGTCATTTATTGAATATATCAATGGCCTACGATAAGGGCGTTCATTAATTGTAAATTGAGCGTAAATGTCGATATTTGTAAAAAAAAAATGACGATCCGAGCGACTTCCTAACAAGAAATAGATACCAGCTATTTTGAAAGGTAAAATGATTAATGCTTCCGATGAATTCATTCCGATTGTTATTCAATGCAGAAATCACTCGATAGAAGTGATTTGTTGGAGACGCCGATGGCAGGATAAATGTGTTTAATATCGATTTCTATTAATTGCGAACACGATGTGAATCATTTGTACTTGTAAAAAGAATGATTAATGTTTTCTAACTTCGAACGGAGTCCATCGATCCAGTGAACGTGATAAATGATTCGTTCAAATAGGTTCCAGTAGTTCATTCATAGACATTGTGGTACGGAAATCTTAATATCATTCTAATAGTAGATTGTCTTTTTCTAATAGTAGATTGTTGCTTTATGACAAATTATAGTAGCCTAATTGAATCAATTGAACCTGACATTATTAGTCAAACTGTCATACTTAGTCTCTAATCACATATTTAATCCTTCAGTAAGAGTAAATTCTCAGTGCAAACATATCTCCTTTCGTTTCGTCTCAATTCGAATTGTACGTGGTCCGTGTAACAACAAATTGGAGTGCTTATTGAATAACATCATCTTGCATGACAGAAACAAATTCCTGGCGCGTGCAATGATAGAACAGCGACGGGGTGGATGCAGACGAAACGCAGCGCGGCGTAGAGAATAATTGTCTGGTCTACATTGTTTAAATCGGTCACGAGTGTCGCGTGAGAAGCGAATTTCAGCAACGGAAACACCGCGAAACGAACGAACACGGTCGTTCGTCACGCGATAATCGAAATTCCAAACGACGTGCAGTGTTAGAGTCCGTTATACATACCTAAAACACTGGGAGAATGATCTTTTGCACGTTCAAGTAAATGTAATTTATAAGGAATTTTTAGACACATCGTTTCTTGTGCTGGGTTTCTATTTCATTGTCCCCTTCGACTATTACATTATTTATTACAAATTTTTGTGTACCAATGAGTGAAAGAAAATTGTTTTTATGACAGACATATGTACCCTTAAATTAGTCCTTTTTTTAGGAAAAATGAAAAATAATTTTTCCACGGATAAAATCGTGGAAGAGAACTGACATTAAAAAGAGAATAGAGAATATCGATGGAAAGAATTTTAATGGACATGTAACGGCGAGAAATGAATGTGCGAAATTCTTTTGGAAGCGTGAAATGAAAATAAATAAAAGACCAGAGCTAGAAAGAGAAGAGGGAAATAGATAGAATAGACGGAAGAATTGAAATTGAAATTGAAGTTCGTCGGGCAAAGAGCGAAAAACGGATGCAGGAAACGAAGGAGAATGATTCTAATAAAACTGCTACCGAGTGAATAAATTTAACCGAGAATAATGAAATATTAATGTTTGAAAATTTCAAACAGAGAAAAGTTATATATTGAAAAATAGAGGAGGTGAAATAAAAAATTCTTCATACCTGATTAATTCAATATTATTAATGATAAGCAAAGTTCCATGAAACAATTGTATAATAAATTAAAGCCAGAAGTTATGCGCGCAGAATTATGATAAAGGATTCCGCCCTGGAGAGCAGTAAATTGAACAGCATTCAAACTGAAGGAGCAAACATCTCGTGGGAAGTTTTGATGAAAGTCAAGGGAAAATGAAAGCGGACGGGTAATCATTTTCCATGGCGAAACACACTAACACCGTTTCGAGGTGCGAGGCTGGGAAAATTCTGGACGACTATCATTTTATGTCATGACCGACACAATTAGCGGGCGGGGCACATCTTGTAGCAATTGATATCGCGGTACGATGCGACTTGGCAGCTTCCGCCGCCGCGCTGTGCCGCGTAATTGCTCACTCCTCTCTTTATCTGCACACGCCCGCGTATGTACAGATAATCGAACAGCCGCGGTTTATTTTCAGAAACGACTCTCGAGCGCTAAATGACCTGACCACTGATTTGCATAGCTAATGTGCGGCGTGAGAAAAATTATACTCGGAGGTCTGCAGTTTATCTTTACATAAACATTAAATAATTCGTACGCACATCGTATTTACATCGAAGACTGATAGACAGCTCTCTACTACATATATTCTATAAAAAAAAAAATATAGCATCCTCACTCCTCGACTTTATTCTACCATAAACATTCCAATAGAAATATTTCAATAAAATCATTGAAATAATTATATCTATTAATTTTCCATCAATGCATAAGCATCAGTCATTCATCTGGATGAACTAAAGATTTACGTTCTCCAAATTCGAATTACGAAACGTTGAATCGAACGAGACTGTTATGTCAATGTTAATTAAAAGTCTGTTATTTACGATCGTCGCCGGGTACATAAAAGGGGAGCCTATCGCGGTCGGATTCAGCCCGTCGCGTCGAGGAAAATGCATGAAACGAATAATAAAAACGTGGAGAACAATAAAACTTGAAGCACGAATGCTAATGGAAATAACTCCGGACGATAAATCAATTGAAATTCATTCGAACGGGAATACCGCGATTTAGATTACTTACTGATAAATTGATCTCGACCGAGAATTATTACAACCGAGGATTAATAAATCATACGAAAGGCATGATTTATCATTGTGATATCGTGGCTGGAGAACGACCCCCCGGAGACGTATACGCGAACCACCCGCTCCCTATTTTCCTATCAACGATTCCGCCACCGCAAAAATACCTCTGAATCTCAATCGTTCTTTACATGATTGAACTGTATCATTTAACATTTGAGATCTGCTGTGTTCTATGATGGTAGTTGTTGAATTTATTTTTTGCTTATGTTCAAACATTTTTCAGAAGTCATTTATTGAATATATCAATGGCCTACGATAAGGGCGTTCATTAATTGTAAATTGAGCGTAAATGTCGATATTTGTAAAAAAAAAATGACGATCCGAGCGACTTCCTAACAAGAAATAGATACCAGCTATTTTGAAAGGTAAAATGATTAATGCTTCCGATGAATTCATTCCGATTGTTATTCAATGCAGAAATCACTCGATAGAAGTGATTTGTTGGAGACGCCGATGGCAGGATAAATGTGTTTAATATCGATTTCTATTAATTGCGAACACGATGTGAATCATTTGTACTTGTAAAAAGAATGATTAATGTTTTCTAACTTCGAACGGAGTCCATCGATCCAGTGAACGTGATAAATGATTCGTTCAAATAGGTTCCAGTAGTTCATTCATAGACATTGTGGTACGGAAATCTTAATATCATTCTAATAGTAGATTGTCTTTTTCTAATAGTAGATTGTTGCTTTATGACAAATTATAGTAGCCTAATTGAATCAATTGAACCTGACATTATTAGTCAAACTGTCATACTTAGTCTCTAATCACATATTTAATCCTTCAGTAAGAGTAAATTCTCAGTGCAAACATATCTCCTTTCGTTTCGTCTCAATTCGAATTGTACGTGGTCCGTGTAACAACAAATTGGAGTGCTTATTGAATAACATCATCTTGCATGACAGAAACAAATTCCTGGCGCGTGCAATGATAGAACAGCGACGGGGTGGATGCAGACGAAACGCAGCGCGGCGTAGAGAATAATTGTCTGGTCTACATTGTTTAAATCGGTCACGAGTGTCGCGTGAGAAGCGAATTTCAGCAACGGAAACACCGCGAAACGAACGAACACGGTCGTTCGTCACGCGATAATCGAAATTCCAAACGACGTGCAGTGTTAGAGTCCGTTATACATACCTAAAACACTGGGAGAATGATCTTTTGCACGTTCAAGTAAATGTAATTTATAAGGAATTTTTAGACACATCGTTTCTTGTGCTGGGTTTCTATTTCATTGTCCCCTTCGACTATTACATTATTTATTACAAATTTTTGTGTACCAATGAGTGAAAGAAAATTGTTTTTATGACAGACATATGTACCCTTAAATTAGTCCTTTTTTTAGGAAAAATGAAAAATAATTTTTCCACGGATAAAATCGTGGAAGAGAACTGACATTAAAAAGAGAATAGAGAATATCGATGGAAAGAATTTTAATGGACATGTAACGGCGAGAAATGAATGTGCGAAATTCTTTTGGAAGCGTGAAATGAAAATAAATAAAAGACCAGAGCTAGAAAGAGAAGAGGGAAATAGATAGAATAGACGGAAGAATTGAAATTGAAATTGAAGTTCGTCGGGCAAAGAGCGAAAAACGGATGCAGGAAACGAAGGAGAATGATTCTAATAAAACTGCTACCGAGTGAATAAATTTAACCGAGAATAATGAAATATTAATGTTTGAAAATTTCAAACAGAGAAAAGTTATATATTGAAAAATAGAGGAGGTGAAATAAAAAATTCTTCATACCTGATTAATTCAATATTATTAATGATAAGCAAAGTTCCATGAAACAATTGTATAATAAATTAAAGCCAGAAGTTATGCGCGCAGAATTATGATAAAGGATTCCGCCCTGGAGAGCAGTAAATTGAACAGCATTCAAACTGAAGGAGCAAACATCTCGTGGGAAGTTTTGATGAAAGTCAAGGGAAAATGAAAGCGGACGGGTAATCATTTTCCATGGCGAAACACACTAACACCGTTTCGAGGTGCGAGGCTGGGAAAATTCTGGACGACTATCATTTTATGTCATGACCGACACAATTAGCGGGCGGGGCACATCTTGTAGCAATTGATATCGCGGTACGATGCGACTTGGCAGCTTCCGCCGCCGCGCTGTGCCGCGTAATTGCTCACTCCTCTCTTTATCTGCACACGCCCGCGTATGTACAGATAATCGAACAGCCGCGGTTTATTTTCAGAAACGACTCTCGAGCGCTAAATGACCTGACCACTGATTTGCATAGCTAATGTGCGGCGTGAGAAAAATTATACTCGGAGGTCTGCAGTTTATCTTTACATAAACATTAAATAATTCGTACGCACATCGTATTTACATCGAAGACTGATAGACAGCTCTCTACTACATATATTGTTTGTTTGCTAAATGCATTTTGTCTCTGAATTTGCGGCATCCCATACGATTTGATAACAATTTTATTACCGTGACTTATTAACTGTATCCGAGATTAAGTGGAAAGAGGACGGAAATACATTTAGCCGTGAAGTCATGTCCGTCTGTTGGCAGTGGATAGCTTTTCCTTGTTTCGTGATAAACGACGGCCAGAGATTATTATTGGCCGAAGGATTATTTCGGGGCAAGAGAAATGAAATTTTCGTGAAAGATTAGTTAGGAATCTATGAAACTGATACGAAGTTCGAGTCCGTTATGGTACGACACGGCTACTGTTCATGGGGAGGGAAAGTTTGATATATGGGAATTTCGTAAACTTTCCATCGTAACCTTCCGTTGGGCGAAACGGCGGGAACTTTGTTCAAGGGATAGAGCAAAATTTATAGACCAAGTATGGATTTGTGAATTATTATATCCATTTTTTATGTGAATAAATCTTAAGTAGAAGGAAATATAAATAGAATAGATGTTTCTAATCGGTTTTCAAGTATCTAAAATAAAATACTTTAAGTATTGTATGTATAAATGTGAAGATAATTCATTTCATGTTTTAATTATGTGTTAAATACTGAAATCATTGAATTGATTGATAACTTCATTCTGATTGTAAAATAAATTGTTCTACTATCTAAATCAGATGTTTGCAGTTATAATTGATTCCTCTTTGCTATTTTAGTAAGTCGAATAAAATTGCCTACGAAAATAGCGCAGCACCTGTATTTGAGTGTCAGTGGCCGATATTCGTTCGCAAATCTTTGGTGCAACGACTCAACGGTTCATCGGTCCAGGTCCAGGCCTCGTAAACGGAGCGCCCGAATTAAATTCGCGTGGCAATGTTTATTGATAGCACTCAGCTGTTTTTGTTTTGGCAGGCGGCTTCGCGACGACACGCACGCACTGAGCTGCACGGCCCTCGCGTGAAAAGACTAGACGTGTCGTCATCTCGTTATTGTTATTTCGAGCGTTGTCGAAGGTTGTGCATCAAACTGTGTGCGACGACTCGATAACGAGATTCGTCTACGTCGATTGCTTTTTCATATAAAGGCAAGAATATTATTAAATACGAAGATAGAAGAGACGTATCTTAGGATCGTGAAGGTAAAATAAATCAACACTTGTCATGTCTGTACTTATCACGTCATATAAAACTCATTCTGTCCAAATGCGATCATGCAATGTAAAAGTGGCTGAATTATGATTAATAAAAACGAATCTTGGCATTTTTATTTCACGATCCTTGACCAAATGACTGAACCTACTTAAAGACAACGTTCAACTCGAATTCATGAGGCATGGGTTGGACTTTAGAAACGGTACTGATTGTGAGCGAAAAACTACAATCTGGATCTACTTACAATTAGATGGATCCTTCTTGAATATCTCTCAAGTTTCGTACAATTCCGAACAATAAAAACGAAGTTAATATGAATTTTATTTACATCAAACCCGTAAAGACGTACTGAAATTTAGATAAATCGTTTCTGGACACGTCTTTAAAGTTTCAAAACCAGGAATAACATTTTTACGAGCCCTTAATCACTATGTGCTTCTATCGAGGTGAAAGACAATTTCAAGAATGCCTGACGATTTTTACTCGTGAATTATTTGTACTAGTAGAACTTGTATGGGACATTATTTATAACTGACAGCTAAAGATACAAGTTCTGTATGAAATATTTTCCGTTAGGACCAAGAAAAAGTTTTTACGATAAACAATTTTATTTATTAATTAATTATTGACGTTAACGAAATTAATAATTAATAAATAAATTACTAAAATAAATTCGTATTTCTATCGTAAGACTCATTTATAACGTAAAATAGATCATGAGCCATTCATTGTGCAGCCCAATTTCCAGGCAAGAACCAAGAGCAGTAAATTGATCGTTCGGTTAGCCGCAAACCCTGACCGTGTACAGTTAGCAAGTTGTTCTTTACTTGAGGTAACAGCACTTCACGTGTCGGCCAGTATGTGTGTATACCTAAATAGCCTCGGTTAGTACATCCATTCACCAAGCGCAAGAACGATATCTGAATTGGAAACGGAGAACAAGAAGTTAGCCCATCAACCCTCTGATGTGTAGGATTAATCAAATAACTTTCTGCGAGAAATACATTCTTCTGCTTGTTTAACTTCGAATACCTAATAAAATTTTTATAGCATACTTAAATAAAATTACTTTAAAAGAACGTATCAGTTGAATATTATTTTGTAGAAGGAAAACTGCAATTCCCAGAAGATCCTCAAAGTAATTTAGCAAATGTACTACGCTCGGTGTTTCGAAGATGAGAAAAATTGAAAATATGCCAGGAACTCGTCGGAACATACTACATGTGTTCGAATCGACCACGGGCGTTATCAACCGGTGATAAACTGTCGTTTCGTTGACGATTATTCAGTCAAACAGCACACGAAACTATGACTCATGTAATATCGGTTTCCGCGTGTTTTCCATAATTGTCCGATAACTACGGAGTTCGTTGCTTCGTTCCATCGCAAAAAACTGGTTCATATCCAATAAGCCCTTCGTCCTTCTCGATCCGACGCGTTCCTCTCCCTTTGTCCGTACAGGCTATGGTGACGAGAATTAATTCGGAGATTAATAAACTTTTAATTGACACGTCGCACCGCCGCCGCGTCTGACGAGCAGAACGCTGCTGGCAAATTGGCGGAGATGGAAAAGGAAAAAGCGAGATTAATGGAACAGCGAAGCTTCTCACGATTAACACTGCTGGTTTCTGATCGATGAAGACAAGATGCGGATCATCCAGTTTTACTATGAAAAGAAATGTCTGGATCGTTTAATAGATTACAAGACGAAGATTAATGCTTTTAATAGATCTTGCAACTTAACTATCCTTGTATAGAAGATTCCAAATTTCCAATATAATTATGGATTACAATGTTCATTATAGTATTTCGACGAAAATAATATAATAAAGGACGAGAAGAATCAGCATGACACCAAAACTAGTTAGAAAAGCTGTCAAGCTCAAAGAACCGCAATTAATCAATATATACATCGAATCAAGGAAATGGAATTTAGTTTCGACGTCGAATCCGCAAACGGATTTGGGATTTCTTGCGCGGCACGCGCGTTGCATAATCGAAATTGCCTCAACCTTGCACGGCGCATCAATCTTGTCCGCGTCTTAGAATGTAAATCGCGTTTTATATTCTATCCGGAATCATCCGCGTGGTTCACGGAAAAGGAAGATTGAGAGCGAGCATTAAATTACTCGGATTAAACGTTAAGACCGTCTCAATGTGCTTATGGAAGTGGCACTTTATGTGCCGTCCTTCCTTAATCATTAAACGATTATTTAATCTTTAAAATACCTGCTATTTTATATCATTTCATCTTTACGTTCTTTATTATTCATTTATGCACCTAACGTACTGTTTATATTTATTATTGCTACACGAGAAACTAAATAATTGCTTCCTTCAATTCTTTACATGCTTCTTGACTTTTAACTTTTCTTGTATTATTCTTATATCAGAATTTAGTACGTAAGTCTCACGTGTGTTAAAAGCTTTTTCGAAAGGCCCGAAATATTTCACACCTTTCCACTTTAAAACATCTAAAAGCTTGAAACTTGTTTCGCACTAGAAGCCAAGAAATTCTCGCTTTTTTTCTTTTCAAATTATCACGTTATAAGTCACATACATATATAGAATCACATAGAAATTACTTCGCATTTCACATACAAAGAAAACCACCCGCGCCATTTAGCTGCGTTCAAGTTTTTCTTCTCCCCGTTTGCCAATTCGTTTAGCACTTTCTAAGAAATAAACGGAGAATGGAAACGCGGCTCTGCGATTCGTTGGATTCGACAAAGATTACTTCTCTGCGGAGATCTCATCGATTGGAGCAGACACAAGTCATGCCTGTAGAACAAATACATAAACCTGCCTCCTTTTTCTCGTTTTCGTTATTTTCCTTCGGGGTTTCGCGATGGAACAAAAGACACAATAGGAAATGTAACCGAGTCATTGAGCGATCTCCGTTGTTGTTGAATAAAATAAAATGTTGTCAATTATAGACGAGTAAAACAGTCACATGTAATAATTCACAGAAATCATGGGAATCATTATTCTGACTTTAAGATTCAATATGTGAAGCAGAAAGTGGTTCCATATTTCGTGCCGACGTTATTGTTTACGGATGGTCACCAGGAAAATTCTGTTTAGCGAATACATAGGATCGTATCACGACAGCATTTCGCGTGACAACTAGAATAGGTGTCTCAGTCACCGTTTGTCCACCTGTTCTATATTTCTTTTGCGGCCTTTAATGCAGCAAGAGTGACCGTCCCGTTGGGCATCGTTATTACAAAATAATTAGTCGAATTATCTAATCGTGTTGAATTTGTTTATTCAATTTTCAAATGACGAGATTGAATATAATAATTGACACGCTTATTCAAGTATTTTTTAGAGATGATTATACAATCTGAATTAACTTAATTCTTATATTATTAATTCAATTTCATTCAACAAACGAACGATCAAAATTGCAATTGAGATAATATTAGTTCAATCTCCTTTAGAACATTTAAATAATACAAAATTTGAATATAAATAAGCTCTGCGTTCAACGTTACCCAGCGATTGTATTGCAATTAATTTTGAAAGCATTTGCCATCAACAAAGAGGAAAGACCAGAAAATTTCGTTGAAAAGCAGTCGCGTTTATCAGTGGATTATTTCGAATAACATTTTACGCGATTACGGTTGAATAAATTCCCAGCTTATTCCTGATAAAATTCGGCTCGTGCTGTTTCATCACGATGAAACGCGAACGCAACCTACGCTATAGTATTGACTCTTCTTTAAATTTACGGTTTTAATCTTCCTCGAATCTCGATATTTTCTAAAGTTTGCGAATAAATAACTAAATATAATAATTCGACGTATTTAATCAACTTGATTATATAAATCACTGTCTGTGATAATCCAATATTCTTTTTCAATCCTCCTACGTTTTATCAAATCTAAAGATCTTTTATTGAGTTTTATCGATAAAACTTAAAACACTCCAACTCCGAGATATTTAAATCAGCTTAGAAAATCGAGAAGTTCTATCGCACAAAAGGAAATAAATGTTTCTTAAAATCAATTCAAGTGTAAGAATTTATTCATATAAGGAATCCTAATAAATTTTTTGTAATTAAGTAAATAATTGAATTCAAATGATTATTTTTAACGTATTGTATGTATATTACATTGCAATAAAGACTCATAAAAATTGTTTAGCCATTTTTAAATACAAGTATCTCATTAATCTCATTAAAAAAGATCTCGTCGAATTTCAGTAATAAAATATTGCTAAATCCGAGGAGATAATCGAGAAATGATTGCGTTTCGAAACCTGTCGACGCTGCAACTTCTCTTTTCTCCAAGAGGTCGCAGAAACCCCGATTCCGCGCGTAGGTACTAATAAATCGAGCTTTATTCGATTCGAATCGACCTCGTTGAAATGGAACCACTGATCGAATCTTTCTCCCACGCTACAGTTCTTCTGCTCGGAACGCACAAATATCTTATAGTTACAATCGATTCGAATTCATTTATTTGATTGGACGAAATCAAATTGTGAAAGAAAGATTGAGAATCTTGTGCCGAACAGTCTAAAAAATGCATGTTAGGAATTTACATTTAATAGTAGCGCTCACTGATTAGAACTGAAAAGTAAAATGATTTGTTTCGCTCACTGAACGTATACATTTTGTAAAAGCTTGCCATTTTCTTCAAAGTATTTCACGTGTCTAAAGTAAATCCTCGGTTACCTCGATATTCCCTGTATTCGTTATTTTACGAATGGAATCGACGCAACCGGACGGACGAAATTCATCTGGGCCGCGAGTGGATCCCCGAACGCTGACCGAAACCATTGACCAAAAAGCGCGAACCGACCACTGGAAAATCGATTCAATGGTCCAGATCCATCGCATGCCCGCAGAAACTTGTCTTTACTACAAACTCGTTCCTAAAACTGATGGCCCGTAGCCCATCTATATGTTCTAACCCAGTGAATCAGAGACCAGAGAACCAGCAGATTCTCAATCACGCTCCTCGCGAAAAGCTTCTCTAAGACAGACCAATTCGATTAATCGGCAGTGATCAATTGATCTACCTTTCTTTCTTTCTTCCTTCCAATTGGCGTAATTCAGTCGCCGTGAAACTGAGATACGTTCCTGTCGCATGAATAAGAAGAATGATTTGGGATAATAATTGGCAGGGCCTGATCAGATATTAATAACGTACTTCAATAAACAATACATCCGAAAGTCCTTAATATCCTAGTTACCGGTTTCAATGTACAGTCTTCACAATAATAACATGTACCGTTTGGAAATACTAACAGACGCGCGAGAAATAACGCACGATCGTTAGACATGTAATTACATGTACGCATCGGCCAGATATTCTGATTACAACTCAAGAGACACGGTAATTAAATCGCAGAAATCCATACTAATCCACTGACATTATGTTCAAGTCGGTGTACATATGTGTAATGAACACGAGCCTAAATCCCAGCAGTTCTAATTCTCATACGTACAATAGCCTCTAGATATCCGAAGAGATGAGTTTCCTACAATTGCTCATTATTCGAGCGCGCAGTATGGATAAAAGTAAGCAGTGTTGACTGTGCGGACGAGGCAACAATAGAAAAACAAGAAGAAGAAACAAACAGAAAAGATTCAAGGCACACGTGGAGATAACACCGTTGAAATTTAGTGGGGAAGAGAGTACATAAACTTTATTGTAATTTTTTATATAAGGTGTTCAGCAGATCCGTACCACCGATAGTTTTAATCGCTTATAATTCTGGTATTTTCACGTTGTCTGTAACCACTGCATTGTTATATCACATATAATACTATGTCTTGTGTTACTATACGTGACACTGGATGCAAATTACCAGAGTTAAAAATAGAATTTCTTCCAATACGATAAATCAGATGAATGATAATCAATCCTATAATTGCAGTTAATAACTTCCTCTTACTCAGAATTTTATAAAAATCACTGATCCATGAGTTATCTTCTACTTCCTGTTAATAAACCATTAAATAGTGATTCAACTGTAAGTGGATTAATTTCAATAAAAATCAATAAACACGTGGAACTATAACTTTATCTCTGAAGCCTCACAGGCTATTTCTAAACGTGCACGGCCGCGTAATTGATGCTTTGTGATTGAATAATTAATGAAGATGTGAATGCTAATCGGCCGTTTACAGTGAACCTCATATCACGCGGGGTAATACCTTCCTCGTTACATGAATTCGTGTTACACAAGCCACATGGCTGACATGAGTAACGCGTGAATAAAAATCTCGTCGTACAATTCCGTTGTAGTCAAGACAAATCACGTTTGTGCTAATTCATGCATAAGTAACAACAGAGTTTTCCGTACTTTCAGCTAACGTGACAGCAGTGAACGTAAAAAAATTTTTATAATCCAGTGTCCTATACGTGAAACTAAAATCGTAGGTCACTTACTTAATTTCTTCCAAGGATTCCGCAGGACGCCTTAACAAGAATTCACTATCTTTCCCACTTCACTTCACACCGATTTCCGATTCACAAAACATCATCATTCACGAAGTACCGTCCGAACATCACGAACACCGGATTGTCTCTGAACGCAGGACGTTTCATTTCACCGCAATCACCCTTTGCAACTGCCACCTTGTATAATCTTTCTTGCGCCAAATAAAAACTAACCCAATATGTTCACCTGGACACGAAGACACCTGTTCTTCTCTCGTGCTTTCCGCGAGGATCCACGCGACTCGGGGACGGCATGGGAACGTCAAAGACACAACAAACCCGAATTTCACGTTTTAATTAGAGTAGGAAACTCGCGGAAAGGGTCGGAGACCGAACAACATACACTAGATTATTTCTTGGTTGATTCTTTGGCTTTGGATTACGTAATATTGAATGTACTTTGCGCAGAATGAACGAATCGTTTTTTAGGGTTGAATTTCGAACAGTGGAAAGCGCGCGCACAAATCGAACAAAGCTTGCAGCGTGGCGGGTCGGCCGCGACTGAATCGAGCCAAGTCGGCTCGGGACGCGAACGCGTCGAGCTTGAATGAGCGTGGCCGAGCGACGAAGACGGCCGAACCACGACTAAGCGAGACGGAACGATACCGTCGAAGGGTTGGAGTGGGGCCGTAATGTCTAAACCGGGAGAGGGAGGGACGATGATAACGATAAAGGCAGGAGACGGAAAGGAAGTTGTGATATTATAATTGTAGTGATAGCATGCGTGATATTGTTAGCCTGATGCGTATCGCGAGAACAGCCGTGTGTCTGGCTGTTCCCGTGAGTTGTGTGTGTTCCATTTATTATATGTATTTAGTTATTTACTTGTGGAATAAAATCTATTAGAAAATATATGTAGACGTAGGGAATGAGAATCGTTATTTCGATTAGTTTGTCGTTTATTGATTTTTTTATAGAACAGACTTTATATGAAGTGTGGTGGGAAACTATGGTATTCACTATCGTGACACTGGACATCATAACGTGGAAATTGTAGTGTTACACAATGTCGTGAAGCTAGAAAGTGAGCTGTTATTATTGTTCGGCAAAATGTTGAGAGCTTACATAATTACAGGTCGAAGTCTACTCCTCATTTTAATTACTAACATTTTGTAAAGAATCACCGAGAGATATATATTGGCGTAGACTTTCATTTCATGGCAATCACATGAAGAATCGGTTAAGCTGCATGAGAGCAAAGTACGAAAAAGGAGATTAACGAAAAGCTAAATCGAAAATAAAAAGCATGAGTGGAAGATAAATGGACATCAAAAAGCGAGGAATGAATTTTTCAGCGAAATAGTCATAGTATAAAAAGTAATTGAAACGAAAAATTTTAACAATATAAATGAAATTTTATTGAATATCCTGAAACAATACAATTGCAACCGGGAAAAAGGATTCCACAGAAGTCATGAAATTTCGCACGAAAATTGTACTGTGAAAATTTTAATCAAAACGAGGAATTATATTTTTTAATGAATAATAGTTATAAAGTTAAATGGGAAAAGGATTTTATCTCTACAGTTGAGAAGGATGGAACAACAAGAAATTAAAACGTTCTCGTAAAGGAAAGGATTGAAGATAGAATTTTATGAAGAACGAAGCCCAGAAATAACCTTGAACATACAAAGGAAGTTACCTCCAAGGGGTGGAAAGGAAAAAACCGTACGAATTTGTATAAAAACGATAATGATCTAAAAAGAAAAAAAGGATTTCGAAAAGAACTGTGTATTAAAAAAAGGAGGTTCAGTGAATAAGGAGAAAAGAGTAGCCTTGATAAACCAGGAACAATATTGCATTGTGAAAATTTAAAATTTTTAACTTATATCGTTAGTTTTAAAAAATCATGAGAGACATGTTGGAAAAAGAAACGCAGTAAAGCAGTCGGAAATCTGTAAGAAACGGACTGGTACAATTTAAAGCAAGAGCTCCATTTCAAGCAAGCGAGAAATCGTTTCTAGGACCGATTCAAAGCGACTCGCTATTGTTACGAATCAGTGAATCAACGACTGTCAGAACACTTATCCCAGAAGAACGATCGATTATCGGAAACCCTATAATAGATGTACTCGTAACGATTCTCGACCCATGACTGCATTATCCATCGCTTGTGAAAGGCCACAAACACCAATTTACTCGCACACATAACTTTTTCAACCCCTATTATACAATACACTGTCAGGGAATTGTACTTTACCGAGAAATACAAATAAAGTAACAATAAAATCAGTTGAATATTTCCAATTCCCAAATCTTGTTAAACGTGTGTATAATCTATAACAATATATGGAACAACGTACAAAGTGTACAGTAAAAAGAAGAATAATATAACAGTTATCATCGAATCGACGAAAGTATTCGCTTCTCCATTTATTCGTATGGAAGATAAATGTACCTAAAGATAATAGAATAACTATAGTTCGATATTGTTCTGAAAGAGTATTAAAGGTGAGGGAGCACGGCAAGTATAATTGGATTAGAAAATACAGAACGATGATATAAAAAATAAACCGTAATCTTTATTGCTGTTTAAATGTAGATATATGTATGTGCATAAATAGCAGATCGTCCCACACTGGAACTCCGATTGATATCATTATTTGTTTTACCCTCCGGCGATCAACCCTGGGTCACTCACTTTTGCATATAGGTACGTGTATGTACGTAGCCGAAGGTAGTCGAGCATATGTTGTGTTATATTATACATATTTGTATAGATAACAAAATGTAATGAATGTAAACGATTCTCTGTAAAATACACACAGAAGCTAATTCTAAAGTACATTAGTTAAAACCATATAACATGACCCAGTGTTGGTCAGCTATCTGAGAGTTATAATTCACATTGAAACTTGATTTTCCTTAGTTTATAAGTATATTAATCTATGCTAAAATGCTGGCAGTAAGTTCTTCATTCACAAAGTTAATTTGATATT
>NW_017176739.1:309647-315973 GCF_001652005.2 Ceratina calcarata | reverse complement strand
GATTAATATGAAAATGTTCAATGTCAATTCTTCATATCAAAAGTATGTCATCTAATAATAACAGTAGCATAAAAAGCGATTACATGAGTTCGATAGACGATCGAATACCGGGCTTACAATTAGCTAGGACCGGCAAGCAGCGCACTGCATGTCAGTGTAACCGCCCCGACAAATAGATCCACGTATCTGCAGATTGTAATTAAGTTTTGTGTAATTACATTCCGAATCGGCGCGCGAACACCAGTCGGTCGATGCAATTTCCAGTAGTCGTGTACCTGCGTGCAATCCCGTTCACAAATCGCTTGGCAGTTAACAAAGAATATAATAAAGTGCTTTAGCAAAATAAAATTGAAACATTTTTATAATCAACTATTTATCTATTCATTACATTGAAGCGAATTTTGTAAAAATTCTACAGAGATTCTCAGAAACTCGTCTTTACATATTCATAAGATACATATTATGTTTTCATAATTTTGTAATCAAATGAATTCATAATGAATCATATCAAGTAGCAAGTTCTTGTTAATTTGTAATTTATATTTATGATAATTGATCTGGAATTCTAATCGAATTATTACTTATGGACGGAAGTGTATACGTCATTTGACGAATAGCGTAGTTAATGAGGTCAGGTAACAATTTTTTCTGGAATTGCCAACGATCGAATCGCTCGCGACGAATTGATAATAGCACCCCTAAGTCTAGGGGATCAATAAAGCGGCCTCGCTATTATATGAATGCAAAAAGTATGTAATTATTGAATAAGCTCTAGTAAACTGTTCAGTTACTATAAAGGAAGTATCCTCTCATATGCGTTGTAATTAATAGACAGAAATCGACGGGCTCCAATAAGAGAGGCAATCATGCTCGTTAATGCGTGTTTCTCACGCACGATACTAGCTTCACGGTATCTCTGGACTGTGATAACATAGATAGAGAGAGGCATAACAGCATTGTCCATGTTAAGCTCTACCAGCTTAGAGAGAAAGCTTTCTAAGCTAGTAGAGCTTAGCTTGGTCAACGCTATTATGCATGCGAGCAAAATTTGAAAAGCAAAAAACCGGTCAATTAATATTCAGTGTACCTCACAGTTCTACCGTTTTTTACTCGGCTTTTACTGGATGAATTGAAGTAAACAGCCCTTTGATCGTTGCTAAGCTTGTCAAAGTACACGTCGTATATTCAGTGATATTCCGTGCATTGATTTATTAATTACATGCTCGATCCAAATCAGAATTATTAATTTTATTCAATAATATTAGCAAGAAATTCAGGTATAAATGGAATTTGTAATCTTACTTTATGATTTGTATCGATCTCGTAAATAATTTATTAAATATTGCACAGACAATTTTCGGGTATTCAATTTAAATGTCTTTTTAGAAATGAATTTTTCTTCAACTTTCCTCAATAAAGTGTTCAGAAGCAAGATATAACAGGAATATAAAGAAGAAAATCAGTTTTCACGGATTTCTAAGAGCAAACAGCTAAACTTGCCACTAAATTCCTGCAACGTATACAGCACCTCTTTAGACTGTTTAAATTTTCGCGTGCATCTGCGAACTAGACTTTATTTTGTTGTAAATCAGTTTTGAATGCAATAATAAAATGCACACATGACAAGTATGTACAATAAAATGTAAGTTTAATCTTTTAAAACATAACATATTGCGAAGTAAAATATCCTCGTTCTAAAATACAAAGTCATTTAAGATCTTGTCAATGAAGACAGGCTCTTACTCTATAATTAAAAGTCAGCATCGTCACTCGTGCATTTTGCCTTATCACCGGTTCGTTCTCTAGATGAAAATGCAATCAACACTTCAGCGATTATGTAAAAAATGAGAAAATCGCATAGGTAATCATAGTGATGATCGATGGAGGGAACAGGTTACTGAATGACGCCAGTCGAGTGACTCGGAGCGAGGAGGGGCAGACGACCGCACGATTCCAGCCACGCAGACATATTTATCGATGTCAACGGGCTTCGGTTTCGTCGTGTCACGGTCGGGAGGAAGGAAAAAACGTTTCACGGGCAAAAAGCGGCTGTGGCCCGTTCGTGAATATTCATACGCAGTCGCGAATACCGACGAGCACGACAATTTATAGATGCCACGCTGAAGTGTACTTGCTTCCATCCATAGCTTTCGACAGGAGAAAAAATCAATAATTCAGACTTGGCGCACGTTGGAAAAATGCTGATTCTCAATAATTCATGCAATTAATTCTACTTTGGCATGGTTTCTTAATTAATACAGAAACGCTGAATCATTGATTTAATTAATTCAGCAACATGATGAATGTTCTACGACATAAACTGCACACGGATTTAAGAATGACATAATTCAATTAAAAAATCGATTTTATGCATTCAAAAATAAAATTACTTCGAACAATGATGTTTCACTCTGGGAGATTTACATTAGTTGATTAATCAGTCGAACTCGAAATCGTAAAAATCCGTCAGCAATCCGACTTCCCAATCGTCTAAGTTTGATGTGATGCAAGGAAATACGAAAGACGAGTACCGAATGGCCGTCAGGAAGGTCGAAGGTCTTTTATAGAAACCACATTCGTAACGGGAGCACCTTTCAGTCGTTCTCTAGTCGCTGAATCTCCGTTCTTCGGAATATCCACTTTCTACGGAATGAAAATTTGTTCGCGAATGCAGCTGTTCGGCTCAGAGGCTCGCATGCTTTACAACAGTCCCTCTTCTAAATTCTCATGCGTAGGCATCTATATAGAAATAGAAAAGCTGGAAGGACCAACGTTCTCGGGGGCTCGATTGATCCAAGCCGTCGAGGTCGAAAAGCGAATAAATTCATGTTCGAGGTTTCCATTTAAAGATAAATATGATTGTATTTAGACTAGTAGATTTGAACGTTTTGTCGATAAACGGTTTTCGATTCAATAACACGATGTACGAAATCGTGAATTGGAACCAAGATATTTCTGGAAAAACAAAATTGGAAACTAGTCGAGTTGACGATGAGTCAGGATCGACACGAACGATCAGCGCAGTATACGTATAATCGTACCGTTGCACTGTTGGACGAAACGTTAGCGAGTATACGATGATAATAAACGTGAGCAACCGCGCCGGGATGGCCGTTTCGCGGTTTGGTTCAGGGAATAGTTTTCCGGGGTTGGCGGATACATGCCGATGACAGGTGTCCCTCGCAAAACGCGCCTGGCGAATCGCGTGACAACCGACGTATCTGCTCGACAAATATCCTCCATCGACATCCACGATATTCGTAACGCAGACAAATAATGCAGCTATTGTTTCTAGACTGATTTTTTGCCCAAACCAGCAGTTCATCCACGATTTCTTTTTTAAAACCTTCAAAGCTTCGCATTTTTCAGCCACTTTGTTAACCATCTTGTTTTATAAATCGTATTACGTATTGACATTCGCTTTTATCCAATTGTCAAGACAATACATAGGATTGTAGCATAAATCATAAGTACATACAAGCGTGCGATAAATGGAACGTTAGTTATATCCTATATGTTCGTTGTCTCGTTGCATTAATTGACACAAACATTGGAAAAGCCATTAGAATCGAGTACTTGATAAACAAATTTGAAATTCTAAAGATTACTCTCATAAGTCATCGTAAATTCCTCTCGAAAAGTGTGAAGAAGGAAGAAGAGGGACACGACGATATTTAAAATTTTTAGAAGTTGCACGTGCAAAAGTTGATTAAAAGAAGAACAGAGAATCCGCGAAGTTTGTAAAAGAAATATAGAGTTTCAAGAGGGCTTAAAGAAAGGTCTGCTGATGTGGAAGGGAGTAGCAAGAAGAATCTGAAGTTTTACGATAGTTCAGCCAGGCATCCAGAAATATTACACAAATTGTTCAAGAAGAGGACAAAACATTTCCGAACTGACATAAAAACTCAAGTTTTAAGATTCTTTACGTGTACCAAATGCACATAAAGAAACATGCGTTGTTTTGTTCATTTTGAAGACATACGTTTAGTGTATTTCGACAAACCGTGAAAGGTAAGCCTGTTGACTACGGAATAGATGTCTCATTGAGGTGTTACAGTAAAAAAGTAATCCGGGAGAAGACACGGATGGTTTCTCGTCAGCTGTAGGCAGCATTTTGCAAACGGTAGCTGAGACGCGCGTAGAGATAGATTGGTGTGACATGACGCGATGCGACGTCCGGTATAAAATTGCCTTCTTGAATCGAGAATCTTGAAGTGGCACTGATGCGAAAATTGGTCGCCGTCGTCCATGGCTTTATTTGATGGATCGAAGCGACAGGGCACCGTCTAAACTTCTAAGCCGAGCGGAAACAACTATATTCCGCTCGTGTATCAAGTACAGCATGTGACGTCTTGTTTATCGTATTTCGCAAATTGAAGGATTTTCTCCCAAAAAAGTAAAATCTTTAGCATTCTCCTCATTCAAATTTCATTGTGCTTATCAAATAGATAAAAAATAGAATAATTAAATGACAGATTGGATGGATTTACATAATAGTAAAATTACATTGTATAAAACAATTGGAGCAGTGTTTCTTAATTGCATTTATCGTGGACACGTGTACGTAGTGTTCAAATTGTAATCAGAATCGATACCTGTGTAGAGAATGTAAAGATGCAATTGTGTATGACACGCGTAATTTAGGTAGACTGATCGATTGATGGATTCTAGTTAGGAGCATAATATTGATAATTAGAGTATAATCAAAGATTTGTATTTAACGTTGCGTCAAACTACTTAATTGCTTGTAAACTACATATGGGCGATGAAACGCAGCACAGAGTAATAAGCGTAATCGGTAATCCGATTGCTTCACAAGCTTCTGTGTTTCATCCTCGCGTAAATGTAGCCATGGGGCCAAAGATATTCGAGCAACCTGTATAATCTAATTGTACAATACAGGTCCGTTCGCTATATTGCAATATCAAATGTTATTGTGTGGGCGTTGAAATCAATTGATCTTTCCTTTAAAGAAGAAATCAAAAGAGTACATTAAAAGTAATTAATATAAGATTAACTGAAAAGTTTTTAATTTATTGTGCGAAACATTTCTTATTGGAGAAATGAAAAATCTTGGTCATATTTCATCATTCATTTATAATTAAAAAATTGCTGTAAGCCAGATTTCCTTATCTAATAAGATAACAAAATTGTATATGGATTTAATATCTGAACCTATTTCATTTAATTAATTCCAGCACTCGTAGCATAGATTGACATAAAGATAAAAACTCTAACGCTAGCCAGGACGGTAGAATAATAAATAATAAAATAATGTATATTATTTTGGAAACGGATGTTTAATGCTGGCACGTACTTTAATAAAGTTTTCGATAAATCGCTATTAATTACAAAATGAATTTTTAATGCATTTTATAAATGCCAGTGAGAGTGCGGGTTATTTGAGTGTAATTGTGTGTACATATAAACGCGTATCGTAAATGGTCCACGATAAATTCTGCCGCTTTTGATCAGGACAATTATTTCCACAATCGTTTTGTTTCAAAATGAAAACGTATTGCGATTCCATTACTTAAAATGCTCTGAAAACGAAATCAACTTCTCCCATTGTCATTTTGATATTTATATTGATAACACACGAAAGAATACGAGGAAATATTTTCATATAAAATTGAATTCTATCATATTTCAAATCGCTGATCCAAATAATTTCTCGTATTATCATTATAAAATTATTGTTATAATAAACAAAGCTCGAGGTTCGAAAATGTTCCGGAGGAAACTATTGCCGATAAGAATACAAACTCTGGTTGATAAAAATCTTCGATTATGTTTTGTTTTGCGAAATGAATGGCGACTACGATCGACTTTACGAGATGCCAAGTCGATATCGTGACGTGCGTCGGAATCTGAACACGCGGTGCCTGATTAGGATTTCAGTCTCGTAGCTTGTAAACTTGTTTCTCTTCCGTCGTACGCGGCGCAAAATTGCTCTAACGAAACAGAATTCGCCCCTTTCAACGGCGAACGATGACCACCACCGCGCCCCGCAATGACAGATGGAACTTTTTCGTACTGGTTCAAAAATTGAATCCGTATTTCGGCGCCTTCGTTGGTGAGTTAACCTGTCATTCAATTTGATCATCATTCAAATTCCTAATACGGCAATATTTTTCTATCACAAATCTTGAATTCACGATAGTTATTCGTCATTAATAGAACTTGGATTCTTACACATTCGTTGAAAAAGAGTGGAATATAAAAGAAATGATTGAATTTTAGAAATGATGGAATTTTAAACAGAATAATGAATGTAAGAAGTGAACGCAATGTACAATCACGTAACGAGACATAATGCGTAAATA